>NC_089037.1:3407500-3617500 GCF_034140825.1 Oryza sativa Japonica Group | reverse complement strand
GCGCCGGCACAACGCCGTCGCCTTTTCGATACGACGACGATGAGCGTGGCGGCGTGGTCTGGGCATGGACGTCCGAGGAGAGGAATTGGCGTCGCCGCCCCACCCGCGGCGGCCGCGTCGTCGGTTGATGAGGAGGAGGTCGGAGAGCACCTTCCGCCTCCGCCTCCACCACCGACTGCCCGTGCGAACTCCGGCTCCCGCTGCTGGCCGCCCGCCGCCCTCCGCCGCTGGCAGCGCTCGAGCAAGCTCTGCATGCTCCCGTCCTCGCGTGGCGCCGCCGTGCTGGCGAGAAGAGAGAGAGAGGGAGAGATTGGGATAGAGTAGAGAGAGAGATAGAAAGGGGTGGAGAACTGACATGTGGGGCCCACTGAATTTTTAAAAAAAATTATGCTGACTGGACTGCCACGTGGACTGAAAACCACTCCGAATCGAGTCAGGGGTTATTTGTCCGGTTTCAATAATTGAGGATGTAGAATGTCTGGTTTTCAAGTTCGGGGGTGTAATTCGGTCGAGGGGCAATTCGTACTTTTTCCTGTAATACCAACACGTGCTACAATTTAGCATTGCCAAAAACATTGATAAGTTTGGTTTTGGCAATAAAGTCAACAAATCCCGTATAATTTTTTTTTGGGGGGTTTTGTATGAAAAAGGTTTGTCCGTATATAGACATAGTCTTTCCCATTCTTGTACGTCTTCCATTTATAGCTTACCGCCCGCATTTGTAAGGTCTGCCCGACAATTTATCATCCCTACACAGAAAGAAAACCGTTATTCTACCCGACCAATTATCATCCTACACCGTACAAGCAGATAGTGAGATAGAGGTACCCACAGAACTGAGATCTCCACATCTGGTACAGGCACCTAGGTGTATATGCATGTACTTTAAACATTTATATGAAAAGTTTACAAAATTTAAAATAAGATAGACTACGATAATATATAAAAGACACTATACAAACACGCAAATCTAAATTCGATCTATAGATGAATAAACAACAATAACAAATTTTATATGCGTTGTATGAGTACTATTCGGTACTATTTACTGTCTGATTTTATTATTTTTGTTTCTCTAGATGTAGATCAAATATAGTTTTACGTGTTTGTGAAAACTTATATCATCACAATTAATGTTACTATTTTTTTAAAAAAATCTATAACTATTTAAGTCGTATGTAAATGATAGGTGCCATAATAACTATTTAGATGTAGAAAATCCTTATCCACACCTGTCGGTGATATGGGCCCGGGGGTATCATGTTTAGAGGCCCAGAGATTGGACGGAGGAGGCTGCCCCCCAATGCCACGTGGCCCTCCCCGAGGGGAGTGAGGCCCGAGGTGGGGTGGCGGCCACTCCTTCCCAAAGACTAGTCGGAGGAGGCCGCCCCCCAATGCGAGCTTCTTCCCCCAGCCGAACTAACAAAAGGGGGCCTCACGGCCTCCCGCTAGAGAGGGTCACTCCTCGACAGCTGGCGCGCCAGGTGGGGGCGCGTTCGTGATTTTTGAGGTTCTTTCGAGCGCCGGCGTGGTGAGTGTCGCGCCGCCGCTACAGGGGAAGGCACAGCATCCTCAGGAGTGTCGCGCCACCCCAGGCAGGGGGGAAGGCTATCCACATCCCCACCAGGTAAGCTTGGCTACCAGGTCTTTGTGGCGAGTCTTCGGAATGTCCGAGGGCCCCCAAAGCTCCAGCCCTGCCTCACCGAGAAGTACGACGATGGCGCCGACCCCTCCGAGTCCCTCCAGATCTGTACGGCGATCATAGAGGAGGCGGGGGGTGGCGACCGGGTCATGGCGAACGTCTTCCCCATGGCCCTCAGGGGCCAAGCGCAGGGTTAGCCCATGAACCTGCTGCCGCCTCGGTTCACTCCTGGGAGGACTCTTGCAGTTTTGAGCTCCGGGTACCGTCGAAGCTCGGGACCCCCTGTGCTGGCTCTTCTGTAGCGGCTGGCTACGGTGCCCGGCCCAGCTCAACTGATCGTCCTTTCAAGCTTCAAGTATTTTCAATTTTTCAATTCATTAGCTTAAAATCTTATATTTAATTTCCCCCATTCTATTCTCATGGCCCTGCGACGCTCGCGTGTTGCGCATTTGTTTGGCCCCTCGGTGGTAAGAGCCCAACCTCTCTCCCATCTACATGAACGATTCTTCGCTAAGTGTGGGGGCTAAGTCTTCTAGCCTTATCCTAGCCTTAAGTTGAGCTCCGGGTGCCGTCGAAGCCTGGGACCCCCTGTGCTGTCTCTTCCGTAGCGGCTGGCTTTGGACCCACCGGCTGGCTACGGTGCCCGGCCCGGCTCAACTGTGGACGGGGATTGCTGGCTCTAGAATTTTTCGGCTCTCACACTCGTGCGAAAGTAATCATCCATGAAGAAGGAAGAGAGATTGGAAGGAGGCCACCGAAAGGAAAGAGCGAACAAAATGTGTAGCGTTGGGGCGCAGGCTCATGGGAGCTTGACCTCGTTTGCTAAGTGGTCGCAGGCTTCCCTAAAGGGTTCGGAGCCTAGGGTGGGGAGCCCTCTTCGAGCCAAAGGTTTGAAAGGTCGCGATGTGTAAACAAGGATAAACAAAGGTAACAAAGGAGGTGTTACAATACCCGGACCAAAGCAGACCTCTCTAGGAAAGCTCAGCATTGGCCGGGGACTCTTTTTGAGCATAGCATTTGTAATACTTCCTTTAAGTATATATCTTCTTTATTCATGCTTATTAGCAAAATTATCATGGCTTATATTTATCTCTCACCCATCTCTTCCTCGCAGTACCACGATTCCCACGTGTCGCATGCTCGTTTGCCCCCCTTGGTAACAAAAAGTTTGTATTCACTTCACCCATTTAAATGATTCTTTGCTAAAAGTGTGGGGCTACGATTCCTAGCTCTATCCTAGCCCTGCGTCGAGCTCTGGACGCCGTCGACGCCAGGGGCCCCTGTGCTGGCTCTCCCGTAGCAGCTGACTTTGGCCCTACCGGCTGGCTATGGCACCCAGCTTGGCTTGATCGCGGGTGAGGATTTGGAAAGTTCAGTCCTCACACTCACGCAAAAATAATCGTTTGAATAGATGAAGTAGAACATGAACAGAGGTTAACAAAAGGCAGGGGCAAGTGAGGTGCGCAGCATGAAGTCGCAGGCCCGAGAGAATCTAACAACGTTTGCTGAATATATACAGAAAATAAGTTCACAACCTAAGGTACGGGCCGGCGAGTCGCCCTCAAGTTGGGGCGAAAAAGGCGCATGGGCCCTAGTGCCAGCAAAGAATGGAGAAGAGACCAGGCCCACATCGTTAGACTAGGAGAGTGGCGTCAACCCTGGCCACCGGGGGAAGGTTTTGGTTAGGGCTAACGCGGGGGGTTACTGTCGGTGATATGGGCCCGGGGGTATCATGTTTAGAGGCCCAGAGATTGGACGGAAGCCCGAGGTAGGGCGGCGGCCACTCCTTCCCAGAGACTGGATGGAGGAGGCTGCCCTCCAATGCCACGTGGCCCTCCCCCGAGGGGGGTCGGGCCCGAGGTAGGGCGGCGGCCACTCCCTGGCCGAGACTAGAGGGAGAAGGCTGCCCCAGGCGCCACGTGGCCCTCCCCCGAGAGGGGATCGGGCCCAAGGTCGGGCGGTGGCTGCCCTCTCCCGTGACTAGGGGTCGGGCTCCCCCGACCCCCTCTCTAGGTCACCGCGTACGGTGGGTTAGGTGTCCGTTTACAGGTGCCCACCTACCCACATTTATGGTGACCCGAGCGGTCGTGCTACGCCGCATTTTACTGGGTAGTGCGCCTGTGACCGGTATACTCAACCGGTCTGTGACCAGTCGAATGACCGATGGGACTGGTAGTGCACCTATGCGCTGCTCGCGTGTCAGGCGGCGTGCAGCCTGACATGTCCCATCAAATAATGATGGTGAGAGGTTCTCATCCTCTTATCCCAGCCGGAGTCGGTTCTCTCGCTCTGGTCAAAGCTGGGCTCCCGTTTCCCGGTGTAATAGGAGCCCAGAAGTCTTCACTCATTAAATGGTGAATGACATGGGCGCCCCCCGTGTCAGTCGGCATGGTGTGGTAGGCCCCACGACCGAGGCGACGTGTATGCAGCTTCCAAGTTAAGGAACAAGATATGCATTTAATGCAAAGATTGTAATACTTCTCGACGAAGTTAGGGTGTTGGGCCTATGTGGTAACCCCTTGAGATATAAAAGGAGGTCCAGGCCTAGTAAGAGGTAGGGGGGACTTCCGAGCGAACGGGCGCTTAAATCTCGCAACCCCAAACACTTGTGTTCTCCACTCAATCAATCAAGCACATGAGTAGGGTATTATGCTTCTCAGCGGCCCGAACCTGTATAAATCCCTTTTGTCTCATCGTCTTTGGGGGATTGAACCCCCTCAAGATCACATAGCTTCGCTCACTGTCGAAACAAGATTTCGGCAATACTAAAAGGGGGTGGCTATCAAGCTAGGAAAGTGGATGTGTTTGGAGACGAAGAATTTTATATAGGTTCAGACCTTCTTATTCAAGAAGTAATACCCTACTCCTGTCCGGGGATGATTCCGCCGAGTGTATTATTGATTGTATAACCTAGGTCAAAAAAACCGTGTCCCGAGAGGCATCCGGACCCCTCCTTATATAGGGGAAGGGGTCCGCTTTACAAAATACAGTCCATATCCCGAAAGAACATGGAATTACAGATAAAATACAATCGTAACCGACTAGGATCTCGGGTATTTCCTTGACATACAAGTTTAGAATCTAACCCGAGTCCTCATGAAGATATTCTATCTTTATTCGGTATCCTGTACCCAGCTGGAATATGACAGCCATGTAGATATGGGGTATCCATAATCTCCACACTCACCAAGCCTTCGAATCTCACCCGCTGCCCCCGGCCAAACTCTCAAAGGGGGGCCTCACGGTTCCTTGGTGGAGGAGTTCATTCTCCGACAACACCACATCTATAAAATCCATGCACGAAGCTGCGTCCAGTGCACCACAACCAAAAACACAAAATCGCACGGGCTGATCAGTGATCGCTTGTCAATTTGTCATATATACATGGCGGTGGCCGGAGGCGCCGGCGGCGAGCCGTTCCCGGCGGTGGACAAGTGCGACGTCGACGCGTCCTGCCGCCGGGGAGGACGACGCGCCGTCGTCGTCGTGTCCGACCTCGACGGCACGCTGCTCCGCTCCCGGAGCGCGTTCCCGTACTACGCGCTCGTCGCCTTCGAGGCCGGCGGCGCGGCGCGCCTTGCCCTCCTCCTGCTCCTCGCGCCGGTGTTGTGGCTGCTGCGCCGTGCGGCCGCGTCGGAGTCCGCCGCCGTCCGGGTGCTGGTGTTCGCGGCCACCGCGGGCGCGCGCGTGTCGGACGTCGAGTCCGCGGCACGGGCCGTGCTGCCTAGGTTCTACGCCGACGACGTGCACCCGGCGGCGTGGCGCGTGTTCGCGACGTGCGGCGGCGGGAGGAGGCTGGTGGTGACCGCGACCCCGCGGGTGATGGCGGAGCCGTTCCTGCGGGACTACCTCGGCGCCGACACCGTCGCCGGCACGGAGCTCGCGGCGTGGCGAGGGCGCGCCACGGGGATGGTGGACGCCCGCCGGGGCGTGCTCGTCGGAGAGAGGAAGGCGGAGGCGGTGAGGGAGATGGTCGGCGACGGCGAGATGCCGGACATTGGGCTGGGCGGCCGGAGGTCCGACTACGCCTTCATGAGCCTATGCAAGGTCACGTAATCCACGACCGCTAGTACTAGTTTTAACAACGGATACGCGTTAATTTGACGTTGACGTATTTCACTGCATCCCGCCTTCGAACATCGAAAACGGGCCATGACATTTCCATCAATCAGGGAACTGAACGGAGCCATGAGCCATCGTTTCGCTTTTCGCCATGAGCCATAAACAAAACAACATATTTATAAATAAAAAGTAATTTGTAAATAAAACTTTTATATACGTGTTCTTAGCAATTAGAAATTAGAGAAACTGTTTATTTACAAACAAAAAATAATTTATAAAAAATAAAACAATTACAAATAGAAATAAAAAAATTTCAAAGTAACAGGGACGTAGTGGCTAGCAATACACATGCTAAGGGTAAGTATTATGGACATCCAAGCACAATCTATTAGATGCCACATAAGCTAAAATAGTGAGGTGGAAGAGAGAAGAGATGAGAGAGATAAGCAGGAGTCAACCACTACACAAAATTCAAGATAAAAGTAGAGAGAGGAAGAGTAGATTGGGCAAACAAACATTGGGGCTAGTGTATTAGAATTAGTATAGATGTGATATATTGTACATATTACCTCTACATTTATTTGTTTATGATGTGGTCAAAATTAGATGTAATATCCACCTCTTTTATAAAACTTGCCCTAATGCAGGAAGATTTTATATCTTTTATTATTTCTCTAGCTAAGGTATTATATGAGCCAACCCACAGTAAACGCCACCATTAATGAAATATCAATCTCTGGATCTCATATTATACTAGTACTGCGATAAAAAGAACATCAATAAAATATGTCCAACGAACCAACGCTATGTAGCAGAGAGTAGTTGTTTTGGATCATGACTCGTGACAAAGTTGAGAACTCCAACGGTTGTCGTTTACGTTACTTCCGCCATTTTTGCATGCCTTTCTCCTCACAAGTTTATCCTTTTAGAGTTTTATTAGGTGCATCTAGTTTACACCAACTAAATCAGGGTGCATAACTTTCCATGGTGTGATGAGTTAGTGATGGTATATTAGCTAGCTTAGCTGAGAGTGCTGGTGCGCTATAGCGAGAAAATAATCATACACTCATTGATTGAATTTGAGTTTTCATGTTTCGAGCCAACCATGCATGAATTTGCTAGAATCTCCGAGTTTGATCCAGTCTCTCCCTAAGGAGACTATGAGAGAGAGCTGGGAGCCTGGGAACCTTTTCAGTTTGTGACGAGGGAAACTCTTTTAAATGATCACTCGTTTATTATATATCATTTAAAATAATAAATTTAATTTTAAATATACGTAAACTAATTAGAAGTTTAATTTGACTATGAATAAATGTCCTTTCGGATGATTAAAATCTCTCTCCTATGTGAAGACTCGCACAACAGTATATCCTCCTCTTCTTGCATGTTACCTCTTTATTGTATTTTATAATAAACAATAAGATAGATTAATACATAATATATCAATTCATAAATATATAATTTTAAATTTAACTTTTATAAGTTATAACAAAATAATTGTGAATGTACGTTAACTATTTTTAGTTTAATATTTTTTTAACTCGTAAAGTTGAACGTAGTTTTATATGCAGAGTAATATATTTTATATTAGTCTATATTAATATTATATTAGATATTTTTAATAACTATTTAGGTGACACGTGAGAAATGATGGAAGGATTAAAATTCATCTCTTTTTACAGGATGTCTCGTGAACAGTTCTGAACTGACGAACTGACCGGATTTGATTTGTAACTGCAGGAGGCGTACCTCGTGCCGCGGGATCCCGTGGAGGCCGTGCCCGCGGACAAGCTGCCGAGGCCGGTCATCTTCCACGACGGTCGCCTCGTCTAGCGTCTGAGATCGCTCGCCGCGCCCCTCGCCGTGGCGTGGTTCCCCGTCGGCTTCCTCCTCGCTTGCGTGCGCATCGCCGTGGGCGCGCTCCTCCCGATGCCGTGGCTCCGCCGCGCGTTCGGGGCGCTGGGCGTCTGCGTCGTCTTGCGCGGCGCGGCGCCTGCGCCGGCGCCGATGCCGCCGAGCACCGGGGGCCGCGGCGGCGTGCTCTTTGCCTCCAACCACCGCACCCTCCTCGACGCCGTCTTCCTCTCCGTCGCGCTCGGCCGCCCCGTGGTGACCATCACCTACTCGGTCTCCCGCCTCTCCGAGCTCCTCTCGCCAATCCGCACCGTGCGCCTCGCCCGCGACCGCGCCACGGACGGCGCCACGATCAGGGGCATGCTCGACGGCGGCGACCTCGCCATCTGCCCCGAGGGGATGTCAGGATGTCTGCAGATGGTGATCTGGGCGATGGCAACAGCTCCAAGGAGGAGGATGCTAGCGGGAGGGGAAGAAGACTTAAGAAAGCTAATACTAGAGTATCTGGGCCGGAGTGAGCCGTCTAAGCGTGCGTGTGCGTAAGGGCCCAAGGCCTTGTCTGTAAGTAGGAGCAGGTGAGAGAGAGAGAGAGAGCTAAATACAGAAGCAAACTCTGTTTATTCATCTATCAAATTAGTAAAATCTGGAGGCAATTGGCAGCGGCGGCGGAGGAGGAATTCGTAGGAATCCCCGTCGATCTATCTGTTCTTGAGTGTTTGGTTCCATTTCTCCGTTGGATTCTTAACAATTTGGTATAATAGCCCTCCTATTTTCTCTTGGTTCCTTAATTCCCTTGATCTGGCCGTAAAATTCCATGAGATAGGTGGGAATTCGCTGCTTGCAGTGTGATTCCGCAAAAGCTCTCGGGGCTCCCTTGATCTGGTTGGCTGGATTCGGGGTGGACCATGAGAACATCCTGGAGCGACCTCGTTACATCACCAAACAGGCGGCTCAAATCATGGCTCAAGACGGTAAACTCGATCAATTGTTGAAGATGATGGAGGAGGCAGAAAAGAAGAGGGAGGAGATGGAGAGGAGACGGGAAGAATCGGAAGCTTTGAGTTTAGCTGAACTTCAGTCACTGAAGGTGGCGGTAGAATCACGGATTCTGTTGGTGGAAAAGAAGGTGAGCGAGTTGGGAGGATCTGTGAGCGATCTGGAGAAGAAGGTGAGCTTAATTCAGGCTGGGTTGGAGAAGTGTCAACGTGAGGTTCAGCAACGGACTATGTTCAAGGGAGAATCAAGCCAGGGAGCGAACCACGTCCTCACCGAGGAAGACCTCAATGGTAATTTCCCAAATCCCTTCCTGTACACTCCTAACCAAGGTTGGAGAAATCCTCAGTTCAATTCTGTGAGCCCGTTCATCCCCGATAGCTCAAATTATCAGACGTTTGATGCTGGAATGGTCAGTATTGGTGGCAATGTTCCACCCATGTCCTGTCCGCAGTTTGATGGAGAGAACCCGCAAATGTGGAGGGATAATTGTGAAATCTATTTTGATGTCTATGGTGTGCATGTGGCTAATTGGGTCAAGGTTGCCCTGCTTAATTTCACTGGTAACGCTTCGTTTTGGCTACAGCCAGTTAGAAACCAGTTGGTTGGTATCTCTTGGATGGAATTATGTGATAAGGTGTGTCGTAAGTTCACGAGGGACAGGCAGGAGCACCTAATTAGGCAGTGGTTTCATGTGGGGCAGACTGGAAGTGTAGCAGAGTACGTGGAACGGTTCGATGGGTTGATGCACCAGTTGCTTTCTTATGACAATGCATTAACACCTCTCTACTTCTTAACCAAGTTTGTCGATGGACTGAAAGAAGAGATCAGGGAAGCAGTCATGCTTCAGAAGCCGATTGATCTAGATGCTACTTGTTCAGTGGCCTTATTACATGAGGAGATTCTTGAAGGCAGCAAAAAGACAAATTATAAGAAGGGGGAAGGGACTGGTTTGCACAGGGTTTTCTCTCGACCTACCCTGAACACTGCTTTTCCTAAAAGTCCTGTAACAAGCCCTGTGGAAGACAAAAAGGGGGTTGATTCTGTGAGAACCAATTTCAGAGATGATAAGGTTTCAGCTCTGAAATCATACAGAAGGGTTAAGGGGTTATGCTTCACTTGCGGAGAGCGCTGGGGTAAGGATCATAAATGTGCACAGACTGTTCAATTACAGGTGGTAGAAGAGTTACTTGAGGCCTTCCAAATTGATGAAACTGATAACACTATGGTCACATCCCCTGAGCCTGTGTTAGAAAACAACCAATTGATGGCAATATCACTCAATGCTTACAATGGAACTGACTCAACTCGTTCATTGAGGGTTAAGGGCTTAGTTCAGGGAACATAATTGTTGATGCTCATTGATTCTGGCAGCACCCATTCATTTTTGGACACTCAGATTGTTCATCACTTGCAAGGAGTAGTGAAGCTTCCTGTTCCTGTTAAGGTTACGATTGCTGATGGGGGGCTTTTACAGTGTGAAAAACAACTTCCTGATTGTGCTTGGTGGCTGCAAGGAAGATGTTACAAGTCTAATTTTAAGTTGCTGCCTTTATCTGGTTATGATGCCATCTTGGGCATGGATTGGCTGGTTGGGTTGGGAGTTATGAAGATTGACTGGGAGCAGAAATGGCTGGAGTATCTGGACAATGGTTTTCCTGTTAAAATTCAAGGGGTACAGTCCAAGGTGGATGAGTGCCATCTCATTTCTGGGGATCAACTGAAAGGATTATATAAGGCTGGGGGATTGATGCATCTGTTTCAGGTTGCTCGGGACCATAGTAACTCTGTTCCTGTTATTCCAGATTCTGTGCAGCATGTCTTGACAGAATTTGCTTCAGTTTTTGAAACTCCACAAGGATTACCTCCAAGAAGGCAGTGTGACCATTATATTCCTTTGCTTCCGGGCTCAAAACCAGTTAACATCAGACCTTACAGGTATAATCCAACACAAAAAAATGAAATAGAGCAACAAGTTCAAGAAATGTTAAGATCTGGAGTCATTCAGCAAAGTATGAGCCCTTACTCTTCCCCAGCATTGCTTGTTAAGAAAAAAGATTGTACTTGGAGACTTTGTGTGGATTACAGGCAACTTAATGCTATTACCATTAAGAGCAAATACCCCCTGCCAGTAATTGATGAGTTATTGGATGAATTGGTTGGAGCAGCCTGGTTTTCTAAGTTGGACTTGAGGGCTGGGTACCACCAAATTAGGTTGGTTGCTGGAGAGGAACCTAAAACTGCATTCCAAACCCATTTTGGGCGGTTTGAATTTAAGGTCATGTCGTTTGGGTTCACTGGTGCACCTGCAACCTTCCAGGGGGCTATGAATGACACTTTAGCACCCGTTTTGAGGAAATGTGCTCTAGTATTTTTTTGATGACATATTAATTTACAGCCCTGACTTGCAGACCCATGTTCAAGATCTTAAGAAGGTGTTGCAACTCCTACAAAATCATCAGTGGAAGGTCAAGATGAGTAAATGCTCTTTTGCTCAGCAGGAGCTTAATTACTTGGGTCATACCATTGGAGTGCATGGTGTATCCACTGATGCTAGCAAGGTACAGGACATTATTAATTGGGTTGTTCCAACCAACCTGAAGAAGTTGAGGGGATTTCTGGGCATTGCTGGGTATTACCGCAAGTTTGTGAGAAACTTTGGTGTTCCTAGCAAGCCACTCACAAATCTGTTAAGGAAGGGAGTTGAATTTAAATGGACTCCAGAGGTAAATTAGTCCTTTGAAGCACTCAAACAAGCTTTGGCAACAGCCCCTGTTTTAGCTTTACCCAACTTTAACAAGTCCTTTGTCGTTGAAACCGATGCAAGTGATGTTGGCATAGGTGCAGTATTATCTCAGGATAAGCACCCCATTGCATATGTGAGTAAAGCATTAGGTCCCAGAACCAAAGGGTTGTCTACGTATGAGAAGGAATGCTTAGCAATTATGTTGGCCGTGGAACATTGGCGATCTTATCTTCAATATGCCGAGTTTCTGATATTAACAGACCACAAGAGTTCGATGAATTTAACTGATCAACGATTGCACACCTATTGGCAACAGAAGGCTTATACAAAATTGTTGGGGTTGCAATTTAAGATCTGTTACAAGAAGGGAATTCATAATGGGGCAGCGGATGCTTTATCCAGGTGTGACCATACTGATCAATTTGCAAGCCCACATGGTTGGAAGAAGTTTCTCAAGGATATTTGCAGGATGAGAGAACTGCTCAACTATTGGCTGAGTTGTCTATTCACACTAAAGAAGGATCTCTCTATCAGTTAAGAGATGGCCTCATTAGATACAAGGGAAGGATTTGGGTTGGACATAATCCTGAACTTCAGCACAGAATATTTCTTGCCTTGCATGATAGCTCCATTGGAGGTCACTCAGGATTTCCTGTAACCTACAGAAGAATCAAGGCTCTTTTTGCCTGGCCGGGAATGAAAAAGCAAATTAAAACAAAGGTGCAAGAATGTTCCATATGCCAACAAGCTAAACCTGATAGGTCCAGATATCTTGGCCTATTGCAGCCATTGCCTGTCCCAACTGGCGCATGGCAAACGGTGACCATGGATTTTGTTGAAGGACTCCCGGTCTCCAAGAGGTATAATTGCATTATGGTGGTTGTTGATAAGCTGTCCAAGTATGCTCATTTTTTGGCACTATCCCACCCCTTTACTGCAGCTGATGTAGCTCACTTATATATGGAAGGTGTGTTCAAATTGCATGGGTTACCCTTGGCCATTGTTTCTGATAGAGATAAAATTTTCACTAGTTACTTTTGGGAACAATTGTTTCAGAGTGTGGGTACTAAACTTCACATGAGTACGGTGTGGAGATTATGGGTACCCCATACCCACACGGCATGGTTATCCGACTAGTTATAGGGGATAACTTATATCTATGTAATATGTAACAGATCATGACTTGGGTGTTACGTTTCCTTGTATATTACGGAACGGCCTAAAGTCCTGATTTAGGAAACCGATACCGTATTGGTTAAGGTTTCTATCTTGTAATCCTGCCCCCCATCCTATATAAGGTGGGCAGGAGGCCCTCTAGGGGGCAGATATGAGACAACCTGATCGTCAGATCAATACACACTCGGCGGATTCAAATCCCCAAACAGGAGTAGGGTATTACCTCTCATTGAGAGGGCCTGAACCTGTCTAAATCCTTTGTCTCTGCATCCATCCACTTTTAGGTCTCGTGCGCTACCCCCTTTTATTATTGCCGAAATCATGTTTCGACAGTTGGCGCGCCAGGTAGGGGTTGCGTCGAGTTTCCTATCAACGAGCGCGATGGAATCAATTTCATGAGTCGCCGACTTCGCTTTCGCTTTGGGAGTTTTCACTTCCTTTCCGTCGACCACTTCTTCAAGCTCCTCTTCTCTGACTTGATCCAAATCAGTCAGGGGGAAACTCAATCTGATTTTTATCATTATTTATCATATTGATTTTTAATCTCAGATTAATTTCTTGCTATTTTTTGTTGTTGTTCGCATATAACTACGCGGCACTATTGAGGCGATTGATGCTGGTCATGGACTCGAGGCGTCTCAGCTTTCCGGTCGATCGGCCGCGAGTCCACTCCGCCGGCTTGTCCTCGCCACCGCCATTGCTGATAGCAACAACGACTTCACCGCCGGCCTGCCTCCGTCGCCGCCGACTGGTGTCATCGCCTATACGGTTGGTCGGTCACACCACCGTTCATGGGCGTCTACGACTTCACCGCCGGCCTGCCTCCGTCGCCGCCGACTGGTGTCCTCGCCTACACGGCTGGCCTATTATGCCGCCGCTGTTGGGCGTCTACGACTTCACCGCCGGCCTGCCTCCGTCGCCGCCGACTGGTGTCCTCGCCTACACGGCTGGCCTATTATGCCGCCGCTGTTGGGCGTCTACGACTTCACCGCCGGCCTGCCTCCGTCGCCGCCGAGTGGTGCCTCCGCCTACACGGCTGGCCTATTATGCCGCCGCTGTTGGGCGTCTACGACTTCACCGCCGGCCTGCCTCCGTCGCCGCCGACTGGTGTCCCCGCCTATACGGTCGGTTGGTCACACCACCGTTGATGGGCATCGTCATCTTCACCGCCGGCCTGCCTCCGTCG
Organism: Oryza sativa Japonica Group; assembly: GCF_034140825.1. NCBI lineage: Eukaryota > Viridiplantae > Streptophyta > Magnoliopsida > Poales > Poaceae > Oryza > Oryza sativa. Next base: position 3,603,841 of record NC_089037.1, on the reverse strand, counting down.
CCGCCGATTGGTGCCTCCGCCTACACGGCTGGCCTATTATGCCGCCGCTGTTGGGCGTCTACGACTTCACCGCCGGCCTGCCTCCGTCGCCGCCGAGTGGTGCCTCCGCCTACACGGCTGGCCTATTATGCCGCCGCTGTTGGGCGTCTACGACTTCACCGCCGGCCTGCCTCCGTCGCCGCCGACTGGTGTCCTCGCCTACACGGCTGGCCTATTATGCCGCCGCTGTTGGGCGTCTACGACTTCACCGCCGGCCTGCCTCCGTCGCCGCCGAGTGGTGCCTCCGCCTACACGGCTGGCCTATTATGCCGCCGCTGTTGGGCGTCTACGACTTCACCGCCGGCCTGCCTCCGTCGCCGCCGACTGGTGCCTCCGCCTACACGGCTGGCCTATTATGCCGCCGCTGTTGGGCGTCTACGACTTCACCGCCGGCCTGCCTCCGTCGCCGCCGACTGGTGCCTCCGCCTACACGGCTGGCCTATTATGCCGCCGCTGTTGGGCGTCTACGACTTCACCGCCGGCCTGCCTCCGTCGCCGCCGACTGGTGCCTCCGCCTACACGGCTGGCCTATTATGCCGCCGCTGTTGGGCGTCTACGACTTCACCGCCGGCCTGCCTCCGTCGCCGCCGACTGGTGCCTCCGCCTACACGGCTGGCCTATTATGCCGCCGCTGTTGGGCGTCTACGACTTCACCGCCGGCCTGCCTCCGTCGCCGCCGAGTGGTGCCTCCGCCTACACGGCTGGCCTATTATGCCGCCGCTGTTGGGCGTCTACGACTTCACCGCCGGCCTGCCTCCGTCGCCGCCGAGTGGTGCCTCCGCCTACACGGCTGGCCTATTATGCCGCCGCTGTTGGGCGTCTACGACTTCACCGCCGGCCTGCCTCCGTCGCCGCCGAGTGGTGCCTCCGCCTACACGGCTGGCCTATTATGCCGCCGCTGTTGGGCGTCTACGACTTCACCACCGGCCTGCCTCCGTCGCCGCCGATTGGTGCCTCCGCCTACACGGCTGGCCTATTATGCCGCCGCTGTTGGGCGTCTACGACTTCACCGTCGACCGCCTTCGTCGCCGCCGATTGGTGTCTTCATTATTATTGATGGACGACTTTGTTCCCACATTGGCCACTTCTGCCATCACCAAGGGGAATATTACAAAGCTAAGTCATCATTTATTTTTTATATGATATTTTTTCTTTTTCCTCTGCCTCACTACACCAATTGGTCTTCCATTGAGTAGTGAGTCGGGGGCTACAGATGTTATATCATATTTTTCATAATATTTATCTTGATTGCTTGCGACATAATCTGAGTACAAAAGTACCTATCGAGTTATGGAGTTCTATCTTCCTATGCTTTCCGTTTGGTTTGCCAATGGATGGTTGCCTTTGGGCCGATTCCTAGCACCCGGGGGCTCGTTGGATGGACCGAATAACGCAAGGTGCTAAGTATTATTCAGAATAAATCAAAAGCATAGAGATAAGATAATTTATTTTCTGCTCTTAATAATTGCAAAAGTACCCGAGTAGTAAACTCCGATCCGTGAAACTTTGTTCCATTAATGACGAACTCATGACACTCATATGCATGTTTGGGAAGTGCTTAGGCCGACTCCCAGTGCTTGGTGGCTATGACTAGTCGGGCAGAGTGTTTAAACGTAATGAGTCATCTGCTCGGGGAAATCAAAATTGACAAGAGGAGAAATACATATTTATAAATATTTTAAAATACTTGATTTTTTCTCGAGTATTATATTTATATCAGATACTACTCATCCTATATGATTGTTCTGCAGGATCCAGATCCAGATATGCATAAAAGGGATTCATGGCTTTAAGCTTATCTCTTACGCTCCAGGAATGGATCAGTCAGAACATCACCACCGGCTTGCCTTCGCCGCCGCCGACTGGTGTTTCCGCCTGCACGGCTGGCCTATTATGCCGCCGTTGTTGGGCGTCTACGTCTTCACCGACCGGCTTGCCTCCGCCGCCGCCGACTGGTGTTTCCGCCTGCACGGCTGGCCTTTATGCCGCCGTTGTTGGGCGTCTACGTCTTCACCGACCGGCTTGCCTTCGCCGCCGCCGACTGGTGTTTCCGCCTGCACGGCTGGCCTTTATGCCGCCGTTGTTGGGCGTCTACGTCTTCACCGACCGGCTTGCCTTCGCCGCTGCCGACTGGTGTTTCCGCCTGCACGGCTGGCCTTTATGCCGCCGTTGTTGGGCGTCTATGTCTTCACCGACCGGCTTGCCTTCGCCGCCGCCGACTGGTGTTTCCGCCTGCACGGCTGGCCTTTATGCCGCCGTTGTTGGGCGTCTACGTCTTCACCGACCGGCTTGCCTTCGCCGCTGCCGACTGGTGTTTCCGCCTGCACGGCTGGCCTTTATGCCGCCGTTGTTGGGCGTCTACGTCTTCACCGACCGGCTTGCCTTCGCCGCTGCCGACTGGTGTTTCCGCCTGCACGGCTGGCCTTTATGCCGCCGTTGTTGGGCGTCTATGTCTTCACCGACCGGCTTGCCTTCGCCGCCGCCGACTGGTGTTTCCGCCTGCACGGCTGGCCTTTATGCCGCCGTTGTTGGGCGTCTACGTCTTCACCGACCGGCTTGCCTTCGCCGCTGCCGACTGGTGTTTCCGCCTGCACGGCTGGCCTTTATGCCGCCGTTGTTGGGCGTCTATGTCTTCACCGACCGGCTTGCCTTCGTCGCCGCCGACTGGTGTCCTCGCCTGCACGGCTGGCCTATTATGCCGCCGTTGTTGGGCGCCTACGTCTTCACCGACCGGCTTGCCTTTGTCGCCGCCGACCGATGTCCTCGCCTGCACGGCTGGCCTTTATGCCGCCGTTGTTGGGCGTCTACGTCTTCACCGATCGGCTTGCCTTCGCCGCCGCCGACTGGTGTTTCCGCCTGCACGGCTGGCCTTTATGCCGCCGTTGTTGGGCGTCTACGTCTTCACCGACCGGCCGCCGCATCCGCCGCTGACTGGTGTCACCGCCTGCACGGCTGGCCTGTTATAACGCCAACTGATGCTATCTTCTTCACGGCTGGCTACATCGCTGTCACTACTGTCGGTGATATGGGACCGGGAGTATTGCGCCCAGAGGCTTGAGGCAGATGGAATCGCCCATGTGGCCTGGCACCTTCGGGGACGTCGGGCCCGAGGGTGAGGTGTCCGCCCTCCTCCTGATTTCCCCGAGGGGGGGTCGGGTTGCTCCTGCCCCGGCCCCGAGGGCCGAGGTGCCCCGACCCCTTGTGGGGTTTGCACTACGTACATAGGTTGGGTGAACACGGTAGGGCTCACCTAACCGCATTTATTGCGGTCTGGTCAAGCGTGTCACGCTGCATGCAGCGCAATGCAGCGTGCTCTTTTATCCGGTCTGTGACCAGTCACAGACCGGTCAGATCAACGGTTAGGTGGCGACTGGCGGTCTGACGCACGCCTCGCCCCGTCCCGTCAAGACGAGAGCCTCTAAGCACGCGTCTCCAGCCGGAGCTAGCGTGTTACCTCTTAGAAATGACACGTTAGCCCTGGTTAGATGAATACCAGGCTTCATCCTAACCATTACAGGCAAGATGTTGTGTAAAGAAGGGCAAACATGCACGTTGCTAAGCTGACACGCGGTGGACAAGGATGACCGATTTGTGACCGGTCTGACACTGCTCATGTCGTCAGCGCACAGCCACGTTCCCACAACGCGCCTGCCCCCGGCGGAAGTGGAGGTAGGTATGTGCCGTCCCATCAGAAGGACGTTCGGAGGGCAACCGTGCAGATCTCCGTCCATTTATGTAAAGAAGAAAAGTCCAGTTTGGAAAGGGAAGAGGGCATGTGGTGTCCCCTTAAGATATAAAAGGAGGACCCTGCCCACAAAGAGAGGGGGATGGGATTTTGGATTTTCCCAGGAGAGGAGAGGGCTGGTTGATATTTTGTAACTTGCTCTTACACAGATCCACCAAAAAACACAGGAGTAGGGTATTACGCTTCCCAGCGGCCCGAACCTGTATACATCGTCCGTGTCTCGCGTTTCTTCCTGGCACGCGATCTTTCCACATACAGAGAGAGCTTGAGATCTCACCCTAAGCCCCCGGCCGAACTGGCAAAGGGGGGCCTGCGCGGTCTCCCGGTGAGGAGCCACGAGCTCCGTCATCTGGCGCGCCAGGTAGGGGGCTCAGCGTGTGTTTTCTGAGCTCTCATACTCTTCCGTGTGCGCCAAGTTTTTCTTGTTCAGCCTAATGGCCGAGCAAGCAAAGGTGCACGACCTCTCTCCGAGTGTGAGCGGCGACGACGGGGAGCCAAACCCACGCCGTCGAGCCCGTACTCCCCCACCTCCTCCACACCAAAATCCTAAGCAGGGGGAGGCACTCGAGAGAGTCGAAAAATCCGCAGCATCGCCAGTCGCGGGTGGTGCAGGAGAACGGCGAGATGGGGAGCGTCGCCTCCTCGTCTACGGTGACGGCAGCACGCCTCAGGGCGCGCTTCAGGCTGTTGGCGCGCTCCTACGTCACCCGCCTGTCGTCCCTGACCCGGAGTCTCCAGCCCAGCGATGGCTGGACGACGTGGCCAACTTGGTCATGACGGCACAGCAGCGCCTGGGTGCTGGTGGACGGTCCGCCACCACCAAGACCTCCGGCGCCGCCACTACCGGTTCCGCGTCGTCAAGACGGAGGGCGCAGCGAGCGGCGGCTGTTGCACGCCATTCGGCTGCCACTCCCTCGTCGGCACCTCCGACTCGGGAGGATCAGCATGGAGAGCCGGATGCCCGCCTCGACATCGAGCGTCGGCGTAATAGCCGGCGTACTCCCCGCGCAACGGAGGGCGCCTCTTCGTCCAGAGTGTCACCTCGACAGGGACGTGAGGACCAGCCCTCCATGCCCCCGGCTGGTGGTGTCGGCTGTAGAGCCTTTGTGGCGAGTCTTCGGAATGTCCGTTGGCCCCCAAGGTTCCGGCCCACCATCACCGAGAAGTATGACGGGAGTGTCAACCCCACCGAGTTTCTCCAGGTCTATACGACCGGGATTGAGGCCGCTGGGGGTGACGACAGAGTCATGGCGAATTTCTTTCCCATGGCCCTGAAGGGACAGGCGCGGGGTTGGCTAATGAACCTGCCACCCGCGTCGGTCCACTCCTGGGAGGATTTGTGCCAGCAGTTCACCATGAACTTTCAAGGCACTTATCCACGCCCAGGTGAAGAAGCGGACTTGCACGCAGTACAGCGAGGGGATGATGAATCCCTTCGCTCGTACATTCAGCGTTTCTGCCAAGTCCGCAATACTATACCTTGCATCCCTGCACACGCGGTGATCTACGCGTTCAGGGGGGGTGTGCGGCACAACCGCATGCTCGAAAAGATTGCCTCCAAAGAGCCCCAGACTACCGCAGAGCTTTTTCAGCTCGCGGACCGAGTGGCTCGTAAGGAGGAGGCCTGGACCTGGAACCCCTCCGGTTCCGGTGTGGCAGCTTCGGCCGCCCCCGGATCCGCCGCTCAGACAGGGCGGCGTGACAGGAGGAGGAAGAAAAGGTCGGTCCATTCCGGCGACGAGGGTCACGTCCTCGCCGTCGAGGGCGTTCCGCGGGCCACCCGAAAGGGGAGGCCTGCGAGCGACAAAAAGAAAGAGGCTGGTACTCCCAGCAGGGAGCGCCCAGCCAGCAAGTGGTGCTCCGTCCACAACACCTCCCTCCACGATCTCGCGGATTGTCGCGCAGTCAAAAACTTGGCTGAGCGAACGAGGAAGTGGGAGGAGGACAGGAGGCAGGAACGCCGTGAGGGCAAGCCCGCGGCAGTTCCCTCCGGTAAACGGCGAAGTGAGGCCAAACAGAAGGCCCCCGCCGTTGACATCGATGACGGTGATGATGACCTAGGTTTCCAAGAACCTGGGGCCACCATTGCCACTGTTGACGGGGGAGCGTGTGCTCACGTTTCTCGCCGGAGTTTCAAGGCCATGAGGCGAGAGCTTCTCGCCGCGGCCCCTACTCATGAGGCGACACGTCGGGCGCGGTGGTCGGAGGTGGCCCTCACCTTTGACCAGACCGACCACCCACCGTGCGTTGCCCGGGGAGGGCAGATTGCGATGGTGGTTTCCCCCACCATCTGCAATGTGAAGTTGGGGCGTGTCCTCATAGATGGAGGAGCGGCTCTCAACATCCTTTCCCCCGCGGCCTTTGATGCTATCAAGGCCCCGGGGATGGTGCTCCAGCCGTCTCAACCGATCATCGGTGTGACGCCGGGGCACACATGGCCGTTAGGTCACATCGACCTACCGGTCACCTTTGGTGGATCAGCCAACTTCCGCACGGAGCGGGTGAACTTCGATGTGGCGGACCTCAGTCTGCCCTACAACGCGGTCCTGGGGAGGCCTGCGTTGGTGAAGTTTATGGCGGCGGTCCACTACGCCTACCTCCAGATGAAGATGCCGGGCCCCGGTGGCCCCATCTCTGTCCGTGGCGACCTTAAAGTCGCGCTCGCTTGCATGGAGCAGCGCGCGGACCACCTCGCTGCTGCGACCAAGCCCGAGGGTGGTGACGAGAGGCTTGGCACCTCCGCCCCCACCGCCCCGAGGCAGCGGATTGCCACATGCGACGAGGTCCCGGTCAAGGAGGTTGCCTTGGGCAACGGCCCATCCAAGACCACACGGATCGGTGGTCTTCTGGAGGGCAAATAGGAAGACGCGCTCGTCTCCTTCCTGCGGGCAAACGCTGACGTCTTCGCATGGAGACCAGCGGACATGCCCGGGGTCCCCAGGGAGGTGACTGAGCACCGTCTCGCCGTGCGGCCGGGCGCAAGGCCGGTCCGGCAGAAAGTACGGCGGCAGGCCCCGGAACGTCAAGCCTTCATCCGCGAGGAGGTGGCGAGACTTCTGGAGGCCGGATTCATCCGTGAAGTCATCCATCCGGAGTGGCTGGCGAACCCGGTGGTCGTTCCCAAGGCGAACGGCAAGCTTCGGATGTGCATCGACTACACCGACCTTAACAAGGCATGTCCTAAGGATCCCTACCCCCTGCCTCGCATAGATCAGATCGTCGACTCCACTGCGGGGTGCGACCTCTTGTGTTTTCTAGATGCGTACTCTGGTTACCATCAGATTCGCATGGCTAGGGAGGATGAGGAAAAAACTGCGTTCATTACCCCCGTAGGAACCTATTGTTATACATCAATGCCCTTCGGGTTAAAGAATGCAGGACCTACTTTTCAGCGTACTACTCGAATTTCCTTGGGTAGCCAAATAGGACGTAATGTTGAGGCTTATGTCGATGACTTGGTTGTAAAAACGCGCAACCAAGAAACTTTACTTTCAGATCTAGCGGAAACTTTTGAGAACCTCCGCTCCGCCCGCATAAAGCTGAACCCCGATAAGTGTGTGTTTGGTGTACCTGCGGGCAAGCTTCTCGGGTTCTTGGTCTCTGCCCGAGGCATTGAGGCCAACCCCGAGAAGATTCGAGCTATCGAGCGGATGCGCCCCCCCAGCAAACTTAGGGATGTGCAATGCGTCACCGGTTGCATGGCCGCCCTAAGTCGTTTCATATCAAGGCTGGGAGAGAAGGCGCTACCCTTGTTTAAGCTCCTCAAGCGCTCGGGGCCGTTTACTTGGACGGAGGAAGCTGAACATGCCCTCACTCAGTTAAAGGCATATCTCAGCTCTCCCCCGGTTCTAGTCGCCCCGGAGCCAAATGAGCCCCTGCTACTTTACTTAGCGGCGACCCCCCAAGTAGTTAGTGCAGCGTTGGTTGTGGAGCGCGATGAAAACAATCCTCATTTCGTGCGCCCCCATTCTGTGCTAACTTGGCCCGGGAGCGAGCGGGGAGGAGAGGCCCCCGAGTCGGACGGTGGCCTACGGCCCCTGACGACCGGAGTCGGCCCTCTGCCCGCTTGTCAGACGATGCCAGGAGCCCCCGACCCTCAGGAGGGCCCCAAGGCCACTGCGGGAAGGCCGCACTTAACGCCCTTTGGCCCCGAGGCTAACCCTGTGCTGACTCGACCCGGGAAAGAGCAGGGAGAAGAGGCCCCCGAGCCGAACGGAGGCCAGAGGCCCTTGACGACCGGAGTTGGCCCTTTGCCTGCTTGTCCGACGATGCCAGGAGCCCCCGACCCCCAGGACGGCCCCGAGGCCACTGAGGGAAGGCCGCCCCTTTCATCCTCCGACCCCGAGGTCATCGGCACAGAAGACAAGTGCGCCCCGAAAGGCCACTTGAATGAAGAACGCCCCGGGGATACGGCCCCTAGCAAAGAGGATCGGCCCCACCGAAGGGTGCAGCGGCCTGTCTACTTTGTTAGTGAGGCCCTCCGGGACGCTAAGACCCGATACCCTCAGGCCCAGAAGATGCTTTACGCTATTCTGATGGCCTCGAGGAAACTGCGCCATTATTTTCAGGCACATAGGGTCACTGTGGTTACGTCTTATCCCCTCGGTCAAATCTTGCATAATCGAGAGGGTACAGGACGGGTGGTAAAATGGGCAATCGAGCTTTCTGAGTTCGATCTGCACTTTGAACCACGCCACGCTATCAAGAGCCAGACCCTCGCCGATTTTGTGGCAGAGTGGACCCCGGCTCCAGAGACCGTCTCAATCCCCGAGGCCAGCACGAACCCCTCGCAGCTGCCTCACACCACCCACTGGGTGATGCAGTTCGATGGTTCTCTGTCCCTCCAGGGTGCCGGTGCGGGGGTCACTTTGACCTCCCCGACCGGAGACGTCCTTAGATATCTGGTCCGCCTCGACTTTCGAGCGACCAATAATATGGCAGAGTACGAGGGACTCCTTGCCGGACTCAGGGTGGCAGCCGGACTGGGGATCCGCCGTCTCCTGGTGTTAGGCGATTCCCAGCTGGTCGTTAACCAGGTCTGTAAGGAGTACCGGTGCTCTGACCCGCAAATGGACGCCTATGTACGCCAAGTGCGGCGTATGGAGCGCCATTTTGACGGGATAGAGCTTCGGCATGTGCCCAGACGGGATAACATGATAGCCGACGAACTCTCACGGCTCGCGTCCTCGCGAGCCCAGACCCCACCGGGCGCCTTTGAAGAAAGGCTTACCCAGCCGTCGGCGCGACCCGACCCCTTAGGGGAGACGGATGCGCCTGACCGGCCCCCGAGGCCCGTCGGAGTCCAGGCCTCGGGACCCGAAGGGAGCGCTCCAAGCTCCCTTAGATTGATTGCTTGGATCTCTGAGATCCAAACATACCTCACAGATAAGACTCTACCTGAGGACCGCGAAGGGAGTGAACGCGTACAACGCATTTCCAAACGCTACGTGCTGGTAGAAGGGACCCTCTATCGGCGCGCGGCTAACGGAATCCTCCTGAAGTGCATTCCTCAGGAACAAGGCGTTGAGCTTCTTGCTGACATCCATGAGGGCGAGTGCGGAGCCCATTCCGCCTCGCGCACCCTGGTTGGCAAGGCCTTTCGTCAAGGATTTTATTGGCCGACAGCTCTCAATGATGCAGTCGATCTGGTCCGGCGATGCAGAGCGTGTCAGTTCCACGCCAAGCAAATCCATCAGCCGGCCCAGGCCCTGCAGATCATACCACTGTCATGGCCATTTGCTGTCTGGGGGCTTGATATCCTGGGACCGTTCAAACGGGCCCCGGGCGGGTTTGAGTATCTGTATGTTGCGATCGACAAGTTCACTAAGTGGCCCGAGGCTTATCCGGTTGTCAAGATCGATAAGCACTCTGCTCTTAAATTCATTAAGGGCATCACGGCCCGTTTTGGAGTGCCTAACCGTATTATTACGGATAACGGCACCCAATTCACTAGTGAACTCTTCGGCGACTACTGCGAAGACATGGGCATCAAGCTCTGCTTCGCCTCACCTGCCCACCCCAGAAGCAATGGCCAAGTGGAGCGCGCCAATGCAGAAATCCTCAAAGGCCTTAAAACCAAGACCTTCAATATTCTCAAGAAGCACGGCGATTCATGGATCGAGGAGTTACCAGCGGTGCTCTGGGCAAACCGAACCACACCAAGCCGAGCGACCGGGGAAACGCCTTTCTTCCTCGTCTACGGCGCAGAAGCGGTTCTCCCATCCGAGCTCACCCTGAGGTCTCCTCGGGCCACCATGTACTGCGAGGCTGATCAAGATCAGCTTCGTAGAGATGACCTCGACTACTTGGAAGAGCGAAGGCGGCGCGCGGCCCTCCGAGCCGCGCGCTACCAGCAGAGCCTGCGGCGCTACCATCAGCGCCACGTCCGGGCCCGATCACTCTGCGTCGACGACCTCGTCCTACGCCGCGTCCAAACGCGTGCTGGACTGAGCAAGCTCTCACCAATGTGGGAGGGTCCGTATCGAGTGATCGGTGTCCCCCGGCCGGGCTCCGTACGGCTGGCCACGGGCGACGGCACTGAGCTGCCAAACCCGTGGAACATCGAACACCTTCGTCGCTTCTACCCCTGAGGGGGGGTCGGGTGTCAGGTTTCGGGCTCGGGCTAACCCCGCACCCCCCTCGGGTGTGCAGGGTTAGCCGGGGGCTATCACACATGCACAGCCTTACTTTTCTTATTTCAGCATTTCAATAAAAGCAGTTTCAATTTCCTAAAGGTTGTGTCTGTGCCGTTTTTCCTTCTGAAGAATCTTAACTTGAAATAAGGTCACTCGTGCTCAACCTTGCCCTCGGGGGCTCGGTTCGGTCAGCTAAAATCGCCAAGCGGGGCCCAGAACCGAGCCGTGCCCCGGGGCGTGGTGAACTCCGGGGGGGAATCGGCAAAAACCCACAATCGGGTCACCCATAACCCTCGGTCACCATGTTCCCGGCCTGGCCAGTCTCGACATGTGGATCTCCCCAGGCACTAGCCCCGACCCGAGCCATTTGAGGATCGGGACTTGAGCACGAGCCCTTAAATCAAGCTAAAATGCAAAAGGACCACGGCACAAATCATCCTCAACTCATATGCATAGCAAAATAAAGTTAACATAGAGATTTTTCATCATTTTTGATTGCAGATTAAGTTGATCTATACAAAAAGAAGAAAGAAAATGAAAAAATTGAAGATTGGCGGGGGCCTGGGGGCTCATTCCAATGCGCCCGGGTCGCCGGCCTCGTCGCCACCGTCGTCCTCACCGCTGGCGTCGCCCTCCTCGTCGGAGCTGAGGGCGAACGCGAGCCGAGGGGCCGACCCCTCGAAGCTTTGGACGATGTGGTTGGCGGCATCCCGGACCCGCGCGCGCGCATCGTCCTCGGTCCCGGGAGGGAACTCCTCCAGCGTCATCCATGGGGAGAAGCTGGGGTCCCTGGCCTGGTAACTCGCTAACACGAGTTCCACCGCTCCTTGGGCGAGGTCCCTCGAGGATGACTTGATGGTCTTCTCGAGCTCCTCGGGGAGTTGTTGGACAGCCCAGGCCATCCTCCTAAGGTGCGGGGCGAGGCCTTCCAGATTGCTAGAACGCGAAATTGTCTGGCCTTTCCAGAGGCCCGCTTCCCGACCGGCGCGATCCAGCCGGGAGACTGCATCCCAAAGCATGCCGGGCCCTATCTCACCCGACAAGCGGAGGGCCTCGGCTTCCCCGGTGGATGAGTCCAGGGCGCGCTGCATGTCCGCGACGGTGTGTTCGGCAGCTGCGAGGCGGGCGACTAAGTCGCTTTCGCCCGTAGCCGCCCCGCCGCTGCGCTCCCTCGCGTCCAGCTCCTTTTCTCGCGCCTCGAGGTTAGCAGCCCGCTGCTCCAGCGCGGCTCTCTCGGCGCGGATGCATTCCAGATTGCGGCGCGCCTGCTCCTCCTGCGCTGCCTTGCGGAGGGACAGGCTGTCCGCCAGCCGTTGTGTCGCGGCCTCGGACTCCTCAAGAGCTCGCTCCCGCTCAGCAAGCGCGTCCTCGCGGAGCCGGAGCGCGGACTCCTCTTCGGCGCAGGCGGCCTCGTGCGCCGCCAGCGTCGCCTCCCGGATAGCGGCGGCGGCCTCGCGGTCCGCCAAGCTGATCTCCACGGCGCCGGCATGATCTTCCAGCGCCATGGCACGGGCTTCGAGGGCCTCTTCGCGCCGTCGGGATGCCGCTTCAGCCTCCGTTGCTCGCTGCTCTCGGGCAGCGGCGGCGTCAAGGACCCCCTGGGCGGCGTCGAGCTTTTTCTTTAGCTCCGCCTCCCAGCTCCCGTGTTGAAGGCGGAGGGAGTCCTGCGCCTCAATCATCGCGGTGGTGGCGATGAGGGCGGCCTCTCGCTCCTCCTCCACCTCTCGGGCGATCTCCGCCAGCGCCGCCTTGCGGGCTTCAAGCTCCGAGATGTGGCGGCGGTGAGCCTTACGGCCCACCTCCACCATGGCGTCCACCGAGCGCCGCCCCTCCTCGACGCGCGCCCATGCGGCCTCGAGCTCCGCTCGTTCCGCTCGCAAGGCCTCCACCTGGGCGCTGAATCCATCTAGCACCGCGGTGTTTGCGGCGGCCAAGGCTTGCAGAAGGGGCTCGGCACTCAGCGGGGCGGCAGAAGATGAGGGGAAGAGCCGCCTTGGGGAAAATGCGACGCGGCTCGGCCCGCCAGAAGACGCACTGAGCTCGGGGATGTCCCCCGGACCCGTTTGGTCCTGGGCGTCGCCCGAGGGAGCGGGCCCAGGCGATGCGCCCGCGGCCTTGTCGCGAGCCGCCCCGGAGGTTGTCGCCTGAGCGTCACCCGAGGGAGTGGGCCCGAGCGACGCGCCGGCGGTCTTGTCGTGAACCGCCTCGGAAGACGCCATCGCCTCAGCCTGGCGAGCCCGGGCGGTTTCCTCCCGAGTGGCTTCTTCAGCCTGACGAGCCCGGGCGGCCTCCTCCCGAGCAGCTTCTTCGGCTTGGCGAGCCCGGGCGGCCTCCTCCCGAGCGGTATCCTCCGCCTGCCGAACCCGAGCGGCCTCCCGGGCGGCCTCTTCAGCTTCCCGAAGGCGATCTGCGGCCTCTCGCCGGTCAGATTCTCGCCTCCGTTCCTCTGCGGCCGCCGGATCTTCGGCCTCGGATTGGCCGGACCTGGGATGGCGGGAGGAACGCGACGGGACATTGCTGAAGCAGAAGAAAAAACCGGAAGACAAACAAGGTGGATAAGAGAAAACTTGCTGATTGGGATAAAGGGAAGATGGTTGTGAAAGGCGTGAAACGAACCTGCGAGGGGGTCGGTTGAACGACCACCTTGGAGGGGAAATCAGGTTTCCCCGGGATGGTTCCGTCTCCCCCGTCTTGCGGAGCCGCTTCTTCTTGCGCTCCGTCTCGGGCTGTGATGTCGGCGCGGCCCCCTCCGGGCGCCTGCTGCTGGCACGCACCGCCCCGCCCCCTCGGGGAGGAGATGGGGGAGGTGTTCCTCCCTGTTTCCTCTTCCCCCGGGCGTCGGCAGGGCGGTTGCTCCCCGAGCCCCCGTCGCGGGGCCCAGAAGCACGGCCCCCTCCTGGGGTTGATTCTTCCTGGCGGCTCCCGCCGGCGCCGTCGTGGCCCTTAGGAGCCACCTCCTCTGAGGCCCCGACCCCCATCATGATGGTCAGAATGGAGGCGCGGTCTGGATCGCAGCAGAGGGGGAGGAGTCCTTGAGGAATAAGAGACGCCTCCATGGAGCTGAGATTCAGCACCCTTTGGACCACGATCTTGAAGTCATCGGGAGCCCAATCCCATCTGACTCCCCGGTGGGTCCTCATGTAGTCCTCGGACCCGGTGTACTCCCATGCGCTCCGGGCGCGCCGCTGAAGCGGCGCGATCCGGCGTCGGAGGTAGTCGCCGTACACCATGGCCCCTGTGAGCCCCTGAGATCGCAGGCCCGCCAGGCGGTCGAGGACGGCGTCATAGTCATCCCCCAGATCTACTGGCGCCCGCCAGCTGGAGACCGGCACCGGGGGCTGGCTTGGGAGTCGGAGGCGCGCTTCGTTGGCAAGGGGGGTGTAGAACCAGTCGCTCTTCCAATCGTCCCACTTCTTGCGGAGGGCGCAGGGGATGTAGCGGTTCAACACTGGCCCCCGCGGCTGGAAGTAGCAACCACCGACCACCGACGGCGGCGACACCGACTGCACGGTGAAGAACCACCGGAACAGCCGAAGAGATGGGCGCACCCCAATGAACATCTCGCACAGGTGCGCGAAGATGGCCAAAGTCATCACTGTGTTGGGGGTGAGGTGCGCCATCTGGAGATCGTAGAACTCCAGAACATCCATAAAGAAAGAAGAAAAAGGAGGAACCAACCCGGCCATTGCGAAGGGGAGGAAGAAGATGGACCGCCCCGGGTAATCTGGTGCTGGGCGCGCCTCGCCCAGCATCACTATCTCCCGGCCGGTAGCGGATTCCGGCATGAAGCGGCGCGGCAGCCCAGCCTGCCTCTCGCCCACAATGTGGGAAGGCGGTAGTACGCTACCGTCGAGCAGAGCGGAGCCCCGTGCCATGTCGTCGGAGAAAGAGAGGGTTGAGAACGAGCGTGTGTGGCGAAGGTGAGGCGCAGCAAAGAGAGAGTTTAGGGCGCAAACGGCGAAGGAAAGGGGAATAGTGGCGAAAGGAAGGGAGCAAGTCTTTTCCTCGATGGCTTTATACCCTTCCCATCGCTGAGCCCGGCTCCTCGTTTCTCGTGCCCACTATCTCGCTCCCTCGTTACTCGCTATCTCGCTCCCTCGTTTCTCGCGCCCACGCTTCCACTAATTCCATTCGCCCGCTTGCGGCGCATGAGGTGGATATGCGGTTGTGGCAGTCGAGATAGATCGTATCGTGTGCGCGTTAATTACGATCGCCAACCGAAGCGACGTTACCATATCTCCAGACGAAACGAATCTGCACGCCCAGATTCGAGCGCTGCTCAAGTGATGTGGCAGTCTTGAAGAGACCGCCCATGACTGACGGCCAAGACACCGTTACCGATATGCGTGGTTTGAGACCGTTGGGTTTCTGCCCAATCACAGAGACCGGTCCCACCTGTCACCAGGCTTTATGAGTGGCGTCATGCCCGACCGCTTCCCTTGAGAAGGATGATCGCCCTGACATAACGCCGGGGGCTACTGTCGGTGATATGGGACCGGGAGTATTGCGCCCAGAGGCTTGAGGCAGATGGAATCGCCCACGTGGCCTGGCACCTTCGGGGACGTCGGGCCCGAGGGTGAGGTGTCCGCCCTCCTCCTGATTTCCCCGAGGGGGGGTCGGGTTGCTCCTGCCCCGGCCCCGAGGGCCGAGGTGCCCCGACCCCTTGTGGGGTTTGCACTACGTACATAGGTTGGGTGAACACGGTAGGGCTCACCTAACCGCATTTATTGCGGTCTGGTCAAGCGTGTCACGCTGCATGCAGCGCAATGCAGCGTGCTCTTTTATCCGGTCTGTGACCAGTCACAGACCGGTCAGATCAACGGTTAGGTGGCGACTGGCGGTCTGACGCACGCCTCGCCCCGTCCCGTCAAGACGAGAGCCTCTAAGCACGCGTCTCCAGCCGGAGCTAGCGTGTTACCTCTTAGAAATGACACGTTAGCCCTGGTTAGATGAATACCAGGCTTCATCCTAACCATTACAGGCAAGATGTTGTGTAAAGAAGGGCAAACATGCACGTTGCTAAGCTGACACGCGGTGGACAAGGATGACCGATTTGTGACCGGTCTGACACTGCTCATGTCGTCAGCGCACAGCCACGTTCCCACGACGCGCCTGCCCCCGGCGGAAGTGGAGGTAGGTATGTGCCGTCCCATCAGAAGGACGTTCGGAGGGCAACCGTGCAGATCTCCGTCCATTTATGTAAAGAAGAAAAGTCCAGTTTGGAAAGGGAAGAGGGCATGTGGTGTCCCCTTAAGATATAAAAGGAGGACCCTGCCCACAAAGAGAGGGGGATGGGATTTTGGATTTTCCCAGGAGAGGAGAGGGCTGGTTGATATTTTGTAACTTGCTCTTACACAGATCCACCAAAAAACACAGGAGTAGGGTATTACGCTTCCCAGCGGCCCGAACCTGTATACATCGTCCGTGTCTCGCGTTTCTTCCTGGCACGCGATCTTTCCACATACAGAGAGAGCTTGAGATCTCACCCTAAGCCCCCGGCCGAACTGGCAAAGGGGGGCCTGCGCGGTCTCCCGGTGAGGAGCCACGAGCTCCGTCAACTACTAATAGGCATCAGTATCTTCAACACAAGCTGCCTACGTTTGCCATGGCTGCCGACTGGTTTCTTCACTTCCATGGCTGCATGATTCTGCCAGTGTTGATTGGCCTTACCATCTTCATCGCCGGTCGTCTCGTCTGCTGCTGACTAGTGCCCTCGCCTCTACATCTGGTTTATACAGCTACCACTACTGATGGACATCATCGTCTTCCGCCGCCGACTCGTGTTATGCCGCCGCCGACTGGTGCTTTTATCTTCACAACTGCGCGTCTTCACTACCGGTTCACTTCATCACGGCAACACAACTTTGTCATCATGGTGGAGCGACTTCATCTTTATTATCTTCGGAACCAGCAAACTCTATTGCTGCTACTTCACAAGTTTTGCTACATCACCAACCATGACGTTGTTGTGAATCTCGACATCTCGGCATGCGATGCCGTGTTATTTTACTACAACAAGTGGCTCTCCAATATTCAGGATTTCTACTTGGACATCTTCAACACATATCTTCAATCAAGCAATGACTACTCGACGACAAGAAGCTATAATTCTCGACTCTATGTTCAGTTGTTTCCCAACTAACCAAAGAGTCGGGGGCTACACAAATATAAGGCTCAAAATTTGACAAATTTTATGTCAAGCTGAAGCAATCAATTAATCAGCCAACAAGTCAACTCTGGGAGTCATCAATTTTGTCTTCGCTTCAGAGCAGTAGGTCAAGATTAAATTTACATGTCTGGGAGTTTGGAGTCATCAACCAATCAACTCATATCAGATTCAATGAGTTGAACAACAGCATATACTTTCCTCCAAGTGAAGCATCTACAACAGTTTGATGGATTATTGTCACTGACATCATCACCAGCACATCTGCTTCATCAGCTCTGACATTCCGCCGTTGCTAATGGATGACTAAGACTTTGCCAACTTGCTATTCCGCCTTCACGGTTGACCTACTATGCAAACGCTGATGAGCGTCTTCGTCATTATCATCGGCTATTACACCGCTATTGACTGGATCACCGACATCGTCATCTTCATCAACATCCTGTCAAACCTCTTTATCATAGCTTACTCTACTGCTATTGATAGGCAACTTCGTCATCATGTTTGATCATCTCTGTTGATGCTTATCATCATTGCTGTCGGTTACGTTTGTCGTCGCCGACTATTTTCCTCATCTTCATGATTGGTGGATTTCGTCATCGCCTTTGATCTGCCTCGTCTGTCACCGACTGATTATTTCGCTGCCATGGCTACACAACTTTATCGCTGGGCGCCTTCATCTTCATTGATGGCTGACCTGACTGTTGCCGACTGGTTTCTTCGCCTCCACGGCTGTGCAACTTCATCACTTTTGATTGGTATCACTATCTTCACTACCACCAATATTTTTGCCACCTCTGTTGGGCAATATTATCTCTATATTGGTCGTCTTGTCTCTATGCCAACTGCGTCAGCTACCATCAATGAACAATTGTGGCTACGTGCTCAGGGGCTTACTAGCTCAAATACAAGTATTATATCTTCAATTTGGACTTGCTCCGGATACATGCAACATGAATTCATGATCATGGGTCTATTTTCTATGCTCAAAGACTGGACTATTTATTATTCCCCGTAAGGGTTATCAACCGAATACTTGCGCCAGTCGGGATTCAATTTTTATATCTATTTTGGAGTATCCCATAAGGGATAATCACTCAGATCAGAAGCTATTCATATGAGCTACGCTTGGTCTATATTACCCGGAAGATTTATTACTCGGGAGCATGTTACATGCGTCATCCTTTAAAGGGTGTCGAGGGCATATGTTTTGGCCTAGGCCTAATATGTCTGCAGCCCATATTTTCAGGTGTGGCCTGTCACGTTCTTTTAGGGACTTAGGCACTTTTCGCTTAGGCCAAAGTGCGCGTGATCAAGTGCCCAATACCTTAAAATCCTTTTATACCGCAGTTACTCGACTTTTTAGGAGTTGGTACAATGCATCTTAAAAGGTGTCAAACAGTAAAGCTTTATATAGCTGCCCCGCTGGCTTTTTTATATAGTCAAGGTGCTGTTTGGGTTTATCAAGCAATTGATTGGATACAATATCATTGCTTTTTGCCACGTAAGTGTGCATTTTTATTGACCAATATTATGGCTTAGGCTGATTATATATTATGGTCATTTTTCAGGCGGTTGGTAAATCCTTTATGAGTTTACTTACTCGGATGTTATACCATATATGCCATATATTTCCAGGTGTGGTGAAACCATGTGTCTTTTAGGGACTTAAGCACATCTGTTAAAGCAGTGTGCGCATGGCGTATGCCCAATACTTTGGAAATTTCTTTATTCACAGCATTCAAGCTTCTTTATAATTGTTTTGTTATGTGAACTTTCAAAGATGTTGTCAACTTTAGGTTGTACGCATCATATTTTGCCAAGCAGTCGGTATATCACTTGAATCATATTATTCGGGGATTCACACCGCATATGCTATATATTGGTATCAAGTCACTTGGTTGACTATAATTATCAAAAACCACTCGGTTGGTTGGATTATTTATTCCTTGACTATATGTTTGGTTTGTTCGATTAACCACATAGTCGGGGGTTACACCTATTAGGTGCATCTAGTCGATGCACCTGACTATATTTTTCAGCCCTCCACAGTCTTCAGATTTGGTAAAAGTACTCGGGAGACCATGGCGAAGATGATTGAAGCACTCGGCTTTGGAGTAATCTAGTTCGAGAGAAGGTTATCTTTCCGACTGTGAAGGTCTCAGGGGCTACTGTGGAGATTATGGGTACCCCATACCCACACGGCATGGTTATCCGACTAGTTATAGGGGATAACTTATATCTATGTAATATGTAACAGATCATGACTTGGGTGTTACGTTTCCTTGTATATTACGGAACGGCCTAAAGTCCTGATTTAGGAAACCGATACCGTATTGGTTAAGGTTTCTATCTTGTAATCCTGCCCCCCATCCTATATAAGGTGGGCAGGAGGCCCTCTAGGGGGCAGATATGAGACAACCTGATCGTCAGATCAATACACACTCGGCGGATTCAAATCCCCAAACAGGAGTAGGGTATTACCTCTCATTGAGAGGGCCTGAACCTGTCTAAATCCTTTGTCTCTGCATCCATCCACTTTTAGGTCTCGTGCGCTACCCCCTTTTATTATTGCCGAAATCATGTTTCGACATACGGCTTACCATCCACAAACTGATGGCCAGACAGAACGGGTGAATCAATGTTTAGAAACTTACTTGCGTTATTTTACTCACTCTTGCCCCTCTAAATGGTCCACTTGGTTATACTTGGCTGAGTATTGGTACAACACCAGTTAGCATTCCACCCTTGGCAAAACCCCTTTTGAGGTCTTATATGGCCACACTCCAAATCAGTTAGGCATCACTGTCAATTCCTGTGAACTTCCAAATGTGCAGCAATGGTTGTCTGATAGAGGATTAATGATGCAACTCCTGCAGCAACATCTGAACAGAGCACAACAAATTATGACGGCTCAAGCTGATAAAAAACGCAGTCCCAGGACTTTTGCTGTGGGGGATTGGGTTTATTTGAAGTTACAGCCGTATGTTCAGACTTCTGTGGCTGCCAGGGCCAATCACAAATTGAGCTTCAAATATTTTGGTCCTTATGAGGTGCTGCACAAGGTGAGGGCAGTTGCTTATCATTTAGCATTGCCTGCTGGGAGCTCTATTCATCCGGTCTTTCACGTGTCACAACTTAAATCAGCTCGGGGTTTTAAGGGATTCTCTTCTGCACATCTTCATGTTCAACTTGAGCAGAAGCAAGTTCCTGTGGCTGTTCTGGATACCCGGGTGCGTAAGTCAGGTAATGCTGTCATTCAACAAGCTTTAATTCATTGGTCTGATTGTCCAGTTGAGGAAGCAACTTGGGAGGACTTGGAGGATCTTCATTCCCATTTTCCTCGAGCTTTGGCTTGAGGGCAAGCCAATTTTCAAGGAAGGGGGAATGTCAGGATGTCTGCAGTGGTGATCCGGGCGATGGCAACAGCTCCAAGGAGGAGGATGCTGGCGGGAGGGGAAGAAGACATAAGAAAGCTAATACTAGAGTATCTGGGCCGGAGTGGGCCGTGTAAGCGTGCGTGTGCGTAAGGGCCCAAGGCCTTGTCTGTAAGCAAGAGCAGGTGAGAGAGAGAGAAAGAGAGCTAAATACAGAAGCAAACTCTGTTTGTTCATCTATCAAATTAGTAAAATCTGGAGGTGATTGGCGGCGGCGGCGGCGACGGAGGAATTTGTAGGAATCCCCGTCGATCTATCTGTTCTTGAGTATTTGGTTCCATTTCTCTGTTGGATTCTTAACAGGGGACCACCTGCCGGGAGCCCTACCTGCTGCGGTTTTCGGCTCTCTTCGCCGAGCTCACCGACGACATCGTGCCGGTGGCGACGGAGTGCTGGATGAGCATGTTCCACGGCACGACGGCGAGGGGTTGCAAGGCGATGGACCCGTTCTACTTCTTCATGAACCTGTTCCCGGAGTACACCGTCACGTTCCTCGACAAGCTGCCGGCCGAGCTCACCTGCGGCGGCAGCGGCGGCAAGTCCAGCCACGACGTGGCCAACCATGTCCAGAAGCTCATAGCTTCCACGCTCTCCTACGAGTGCACCAGCCTCACCAGGAGGGACAAGTACCAACACTGGTGGAGAAATGCTTTTTAGTCCCGGTTCGTAACCCCCCTGTAGTCCCGGTTGACGAATTCGGGACTAAAGATCGCTATCTTTAGTCCTGGTTCAAATAACCGGGACTAAAAATCAATCTTTTGTCCCGGTTGGTGTTAACAACCGGGACTAAAGATGGTTGTTAACACCAACCGGGACTAAAGATATTTTTTCTTTTTTTTTCTGCTTTTAATATTGAATATTGATTTCACACCATCCCCTCCCATATCCAAATCATCACATATTACAGAACATCTCCAAATCATCAAACAAATCATCTCCAAATACATCACAAACTGTTAAAAAAATTACCTCACAAGGTTCTAAAAAATACATCACAGATTCACATCTCACACAAAAATACATCACAGATTCACATTAAAAAAAAAATCCGGCCGGCGGCCACTGCCGCCTCCCCTCCTCCCATCCGCGCCAGCCAGCCGGCACCGCGCCGATCGCCGCCGAGCGGCCACCCACCGCAGCCGCCGCCTCCGCGCGGCCCCCGGCGCAGCCGCGTGGCCCCCCGCGCCGCCGCGCCGGCCGCCCACCGCCGCCGCCGCGCAGGCCGCCTCCGCGCCGTCCCCCGTATCGCCGCCTCCGCGCCGGCCGCCTGCACTGTGGTGAAGGAAAAAAGGAAGGAGAGGAGGGGAGTTAGAGATAAGGAAAGAGATAAGAAGTTAGAGAGGAAAAAAAGAGATAGAGGAAGGAGTTTGTTGTGTGGACGGAAAAAGAGGATCGGTACTATGGATTATACAGTGTGTTTTGATTTTTATTCCCGGTTAGTAACACCAACCGGGACTAAAAATAGGTTTTTAGTCCCGATTGGTGTTACTAACCGGGACTAAAGATCATAGGGCCCTGACACGGCCTGACATGGAATCAACCGGGACTAAAAATCATCTTTAGTCCTGGTTGGTAACTCCAACCGGGACTAAAGATGATTTTTAGTCTCGGTTGGTAACAACAACCGGGAGTAAAGATCTTCCTCTTATTAACCGGGACTAAAAATCATTTTTAGTCCTGGTTTTTAATGGAACCGAGATTATTGTAGATTTGGGTTGACCGACCAAAGATGATTTCTCTACCAGTGAAAGCACTCGCCGGCAACGACGGCATTGTCGCCGTCAAGACAGCGAAGGCCAAGTAATCAGCTCAGTGATCAGCCTATCTGCCGATCTCCTCTTGCAAGAACAGTAAAAATTTATAGGAATAAAAGGGGAGTGTTTGCATGTCAATTATATAGTTATGAAATTTTTTTTAAAAAAAATTGGAAAGATGTATTAACATGTTCAACTTCTGCATTTCGCAACGAAAAAATAAATAAACTACAACTAGTTAACGTATATTTACAGTCAAATTTGTTTTTTCGTTGTGAGATGTACAAGTTGAATTTTAACTTACATGTTTGTGGAGTGATACAACACATATTAATATATCTTCTCAAATTTTTTAATCATTTGAGTGACATGTAAGAGCGATCAAAATAGTTTCTTGAACAAAAGTATATATGAAAACATGGAATCAAACGATAGGAGTAAGAATAAAATATGTATTTATTATGATTATTAGTCGATTAGTAGTCTGAAACTACGATGTACATACGTTGCAACTCTTCCGGCAGAAGCCAGGGGATTCACTGGTGCCGACCATGTAACCGGGGTTCTTGGCACACTCTCCAGCAGCAGCCCAGCTGGAGCAGAGAGCATGTTGATCCTCGCATTTGTCCGAGGATCTCCGGCCATTTTCGTCGTAGGATCTCACATGGATCCATTTCGTCGCCGACCACTTCTCGCCTTGTATGACAGGGCAGCTTCCGTGCAGGCTGCCTGGGTCGAACGTCGCGTTGGGGTAGAGGCTGAAGAACAGCACCGCACTGCCTTTGGTAGGTTTCACTGCCAAACAAAATCCAAACATTGTTACAAGCGGACAAAAAGCAAAACTGCATGACGAGCCCAACAGTTGCGAGTTCAAACTCTTATCTTCGAAATTGCACATTATTACATTTGAACAAACCAAAATTTGTAAATATAATTTTGGTTTGCGAGTGTCAACCATACCTGCGAAGCCCTGTTCTGCGCAGTCGGACCATGTCTCGTCTTTAGGCTGTGATAACCTAGCCTGTGGGGAGAAGATAAATTGTAATGAAATTTTGCAGCAAAATCAAACGAGGCCAGAAGGTGTAAAATACCTCTGCATCGGGGAAGACGGTCTCTCCACCCATCTTGACATTGGACAGGTACATGAGCACAGTAGCAATCCGATGACCTCCACGAGCTGAGGCTTGCCGTCCGCGAATGTAATCAAAGTGTGGCTCGTATTTCTCACCTTGCCCATAACGTAGCATTTGCATAGATTCACCGTTTTCTGACCGTTCAAGAATCACAAAACGGGCAAAGCAATAGAAGGTGATGCACTCTGAAGAACATTTGGAGCAAGGTCCAATTAAGCAGTTTTCCAGTGTTCTGTGCCCTTGCACCATACCTGCTGGAAACATGGTCCAAGCAGCAATCCTCTCCTCTATTCTTGCAACGACTTCATCCTTCAGATAAATAAAACATTAGAGGGTCAGAAGCAATTTTTATTATCCACACGCGTGCTGACAAATCACTGCAATCAGAAAATTCAGTATAGGTATATGCAACGTGCATAGAACATTGGCTATTTTAGCCCTTTAGGAATACATGAAACTCGATTAATTCCTGCGTATTCACATGGTAAAAGAAAAATCCTATAATCCAAATGTGGACTTTGACCTCATTTTGGAATGAAGAATTTTGGAAGAATTGCACCGATGATCAGTCCAAAACCCCTGTGAAATTCTTACGTTTCAAATGAATCCTTGCTCAACAAAGACTTGAAAATTGAAATTGTTTGGATGCTTATGTGATCCGGACAAGCGACATTGCTTATTTTCCAGCCTTAAAGCGACCCTCGCTCGTAGCCTCACCTGTTTCCTGATGAGGAACATGCCGGAGCTGGTCCTCGTCTTGCTCATCACGCTCTCCCCCGACTTGCCGTTTACCACCGTCGACCTCTCCATCCTACCCTGCTTCGCCTTCGCAATTCACACACGCACACAAAAATAGAAAAAATAACAACTCAATGAACGCACGTATCAGATTTCCCAAGAGGGGATTTGATTTGAGCGCAACCTACCAGCGCGATGAGGTGTTCGCACTCCACATCCGACAGGAACCCCTCGTACAGGAACACCCTGCCACCTCACAGAATGGAGAGATCAACGGAAAGCCGCCGGCTCGCCGCCGCACCTGAGCCCAGAGATTCGCGGCGGTCGATTAATTTACCTGGGGCTCCACGAGACATCGACTGTGCGGGAGGCGTCGAATCGCCCGCCTTCCCCGCCACCGCCGGTGGCGGACGTCTCGCCGGTGACGGAGAGGAGAAGCAGTAGGACGACGAGGAGGACGAGACGAGCCATGCCCGTGCGACGGCGGCGGCGGCAGAGACGAGCGCCGCCGGCCTAGCTCCCTTGGGCGGCGGAGGGGGGTCGGAGACGATGAGGTTGATCTGTGGGGCCGACGCGCCAGTGAGAGTGAGAGGGTGTTTATACCGTGGGGCCCACGTGTCGAGTGCGTCGTCGACGCGTGCTCCGGAAGCTCCGAAATGGCGGCGCTCTGTCAGTAGGGCCCAGTGGACCGAACAATTGGGCTTGACTTTTTTTCTCTTTCGAAAAAACGGATAGTTGGGCTTGGACCTTAAACCCTCTCAACTTAGAGTTGACCTTAAACTTAGATTTGATAACACCCCGTCAACTTGAAACGGAGTTGCTAGAAATATGGCGCCATATGCTACAGTCGATTTTTTTCAGCCACTTACACAGTAGTTACACCTCATTTACACTCCACTTACATATGTAATTAGTATGTAATTTTCGAATTTACATATGTAATTTTAGTACTTACATATGTAATTTTGAGACTTACATTGTAAATACACTAAAATTACATATGTAATTTAGGAACTTACAATGTAAATACATGCCGACTATTTTTTGATGAAAAATATGACGTAATAAATATAGCTACAACCACTTGAAAAATAGTACAACTCCTAGAAGAAGGGTGTAGCTGTATCTATGGCGCCATATTTTTCATCAAAAATTCCCAGAGAAGAGTACTCACAACTCACACAATGACACAAACCTAAATTTCTTGTAAGAATAGTACAAATTTATAGGAAGAGAAGTATATATGAGAGTGTAGCTCAATTAGATATGTTTCTTGTGGTGGAACCAATTCACTTGGTTTTAGGTTTCAAACTTAATATGAGTGCTCGATTATTTATTTTTTTAGTGGTATCTTCGTCAATATTAAGATATATCGGTCCGATCTTTTGAAAGCGATCATATTGGTAGGGTGCGTGCGTTGTGAACGTTCATTTTTGTACTGTATTTTTTTTGAAAAATAATTACTTGTTTATTGTGATTATTAGTCAATTAGTAGTATGAAACTACTTTGTACATACGTTGCAACTCTTCCGGCAGAAGCCAGGGGGGGAGTCACTGGTGCCGACCATGTAACCGGGGTTCTTGGCACACTCTCCTGCGGCAGCCCAGCTGGAGCAGAGAACATGTTCATCCTCGCACTTGCCGGCGGATCTCCGGCGATAGCTGTAGGATCTCACATGAATCCACTTCGTCGCCGACCACCTTCTCGCCTTCTATGACAGGGCAGCTTCCGTGCAGGCTGTCTGTGTCCAACGTCGCGTTGGGGTGGAGACTGAAGAACAGCACAGCACTGCCTTTGGCAGGTTTCACTGCCAAACAAAATCCAAGCATTGTTGCAAGTGAATAAATCAAAAGTGCATAATGAGCCCAGCTGTTGCCATGGAGGGTACTGTCTGTGTATGCCGAGCTACCAGTTTATTCAAGAAATCGCATAAAGACCGCAAGAAATGATCTCTGCTGGAGTTGCTCGTAGCGAATGCATTGCAATTTGTAACAGATTTTTTGTCTGCCTTGGCAAGTGTCAACCATACCTGCGAAGCCCTGTTCTGCGCAGTCGGACCATGTCTCGTCTTTAGGCTGTGACAACCTAGCCTGTGGGAGAAGAGAATCTGTAGTAGTTGCAATCATTTCATTCTAGTAACAAAATCAAACAATGGTAAAAAGGTGTAAATTACACCCACCGCTCCAGGAAAAACTAACTTCCGAGAATGAATCTGGACAAACGCTAATCTAAATTCATTTCAAAAGGTGTTTTTTTGGGTGGAGAGAGTACCTCTCAATCAGGGAAGATGGTCTCACCACCCATCTTGACATTGGACAGGTACATGAGCACAGTGGCAACCCGGTCACCTTCACGAGTTGAGCCTTGCCGTCCGCTAATGTAATCAAAGTGTGGCTCGTATTTCTCACCTTGCCCGTAACGTAGTATTTGCATCGATTCACCGTTTTCTGACAGTTTGAGAATCGCAAAATTGGCAAAACAATAGAAGATGATGCACTCTGCAGAACATCGGGAGCAAGGTCCAATTAAGCAGTTTTACAGTGCTCAGTGCACCTGCACCATACCTGTTGGAAGCATGGTCCAAGCCGCAATCCTCTCCTCTATTCTTGCAACAACTTCATCCTTCAGATAAATAAAAAAATTTGAGGGGTCAGAAGCAATTTTAACTACGACAGATCACAGATGTGCTGGCAAATCACTGCAAGTCTGTAAGCAGAAAATTCAGTAGGCATGCGCCATGCAGAGAATTTTCCGGTTACTACGATTCAGAAAAGAGAAAATCATATGATCCAAATGGGGACCTTGGGATCACTTGGAAAGAAGGAACTAGGGATCAATTTTATGTAGAATTAATCACACCAATGCTACTGAAAGTTTTAAACATATTTCATCTAGACCCACGAACTTACAAAGCTCATATCGATGTCTCTAAGCTTGGATTATTGTATCATCGCGGTCCAAAACACGTTTAACCATGATCTTATCTACATGGCATACCACATGAAAAACATTCTTTTATATGAATTGGACTGATCGCTCTAAAACTCCTATAAAATTCTTACGTCTCAAAAGGAATCCTGGCTTTACAAAGACTTGGATTATTTGGATGCTTATGTAGGACAAGCGACATCGCGACAAGGACATGGATTTTCCAGCTTTACACCAACCCTGGTAGCCTCACCTGCTTCTTGTCGAGGAACATGCCGGAGCTGGTCCTCACCTTGCTCGTCACGCTCTCCCCCGACTCGCCGTCCACCACCGTCGACTTCTCCATCTTACCCTGCTTCGCCTTCGCGATTCACACACACACAAGACGCACCAACTCAGTGAACACACCAACACAGATTTCCCAAGAATAGAGGATTTGATTTGATCCCAACTTACGAGCGAGATGAGGTGGTCGCACTCCGCATCCGACAGGAACCCCTCGTACAGGAACGCTCTGCCAACCCCCACGCAACAGAGAGATCAACCGCAAGTCGCCGCCGCCAGAGATTCGCGGCGGTTGATTCATTATTTACCTGGGGCGCCACGAGACATCGACGGCGCGGGAGGCGTCGAATCGCCGTCCTCCTCCCCCGCCGCCGCCGCCGGCGGCGGTGGCGTACGAGTCGCCGGCGACGAAGAGGAGGAGGAGAGGTAGTACGGCGAGGAGGACGAGACGAGCCATGCCCGTGCGACGGCGGCGGAGACGATCGAGCCCCCACTTCGGCGACGGAGGATAATGATGGATGGTCGGAGACGACGAGATGATTTTGTGGGGCCGCTTCGTCAGTGAGAGTGAGAGCGAGAGGGTGTTTATAAACGTGGGACCCATGTGTCGAGTGTGACGTCGACGCGTGTTTCGGAAGATTCGAAATGGCGGCGCCGGGTAGGACGGTAGGAGCGTACGGTACATGACGCTGGTTGGGCCTTGGTTTTTGGTTGAGCTGGGGGCACTGGCCCGCGTGGGCCAGTGGGCCTAGCGGACCGAACAGTTGATGGGCTTTGAGTTTATCGTTTGAGAACGGAGTAAGTTCACTCTGGGTCCCTTTGTCGCCCAGTCCAACCTCGCCTATGTGATTGTCATTCTTCTATTTGTTTCATTGTGCAAATGTTAATGTACTAACCTAGTTATTTGTATTTTTAAATAAAACACCTTCGAAGGTCGATGGATGATGGTGTTATTTATAAGAATGGATTATGGTTTAGATATTAATACATATTATATTATAAATACAACAAATAGCAACTTGGAATAAGTAGTATAAACAATGTTGTCATATAAAGTTCGTTTTCTGAGTAATCATATTTTTAAATTCGTGGTAAGGATGGTCCGCGAATGATACTATCCAAAAATAATAAATAGTTTGCCACGGATAATATTTTATGGCAATACCCTTAATGCCACATGCGAGTTATATTCAATGTAAGTAACCAATGAGAACATCAGTTGGCAACTTGGCATAAGAGAAATATATGAATGCACATGCTATTTTTCAATGAAAAGGTGACCTAATCTATTGAAAACCTAAAAAAACTTATTTACACGGGAGCTTTAAAGAAAAGGAGAAATTCCATATTTCCATTGAAGCACTATCAGTCAATAAAGCATCAACCGGATGCCAAAACGTGTCCTGAAAAAGGCAATTCTCGATTTAACACTAATCATCATTATCCTAATAACCATAGAGAAGCATAACAATATTCCAAAGCCAAACAAAGCGAGACTTAGGCTGCGTTAGAACAAAAGGGAGTTTGTTTGTTTCGTTTTCCGCGCGTACGCTTTTCAAACTACTAAATGGTGTGTTTTTTATAAAAATTTTCTATATAAAAGTTGTTTTAAAAATCATATTAATCCATTTTTGAAGTTTAAAATAGTTAATACCCAATTAATCATACGCTAATGGCTCAACTCGTTTTGTGTATATTCCCAATCTTCTCAATCACCTCTCTCTCTCTCAAAAACAGCCTTATAGTACTAAAAGAAAATTAAAAAAAATAAAAGTACGAATCTCGAGGCAGCCGGGTGATCCCTCTCCATCCGTTGCGGCTGCCACCCGCGGATGCCGTTAAACCCTAACTCCCTCCACTCCCCCCTATTTCTAGGGTTTTAAGCCTCACCCAAACCGCCTCAGCCGCTCCCCTCTCCCCTTCGACAACAGCAGCGCCGCCGCCGCCGCAGGAGCCGCATCGCCGGGGGTTCGCCGGAGGGAGGGAGTAGCCATGGATCGGTACCAGCGGGTGGAGAAGCCGCGGCCCGAGGCCGCCGTCATCAGCGAGAACGAAATCCGCATCACCACCCAGGGCCTCATCCGCAACTACGTCACCTACGCCACCTCCCTCCTCCAGGTACAGCGAGCCCCCTCCCCCCAGCCGCCGCTCTTCCTGCTTCGCTCCCGCGATGCCCCCCTCTTGCGGGTGCCCCGCGCCTAGTAGCGGGTTCTCCGGTTAGATCTTGCTGTACCTTGTAAGAAAAAAAGGTAGTAGTAGTAATTTTTGGGATGAGGCGAATGCCCGTTGGTGTGGTGCACTCTACGGCTTGGAATATATTTGGGGAAGCATGAGTTAGGCGCGTGAGTAAGACGAGGTGTGGATTTGGTGCATTGTGTGCTGCTGCTGAGTTGCTGATTGGAATCTTGGTGATAAGGGTTGTGTTGAGCTCACAAAGTTCCTGCCTCTGTTAGTTTCGATGTGCAAAAACATGAAAGATATTAAAGATGAGTTCTTTTTTGTTGCGTCAATGCCTAAAGGAACAGCATATGGGGATTATATTGGTGCCGTGCAATGCATTGTTTTTCAACAGTTAGGTAGCAGGGCTGTGACCTTTGTACTCACATAGCAATGAGTGATGAGGGAGCTGTTTTTCTGCACGGCTATAGTAGGCACATGGGATTTCTCTTGCTGTGGCTTGAGTTAAATTTTTGAGATACTCTTGTTATTAATGTGCCATGTGCCAAGTGCCAATTGACGACAAGAACTCTCTGATACTACCGTTTATGCATGCCCGATTTAAGTTGAGCGCAATATACAAGTTTTATGTTTAATATGCAAACTAGCGCAACTTTTAATGCCTCTTTAAAGAGCTGGTTGTTCCTATAATTCTGATATTGAATATAGTGGATTGTCACACGGGTATTATCCTTCAATCACGATTTAGTGCCAAAGTTTAGCTCTCATCGTAAAAAAAATGATTTCCTAATTCAGCTCCTGCACCTGCGCTCCACACCGATTTCAAATTATAGAAGAGCAAACTAGGAAACAGTTCCCTGTCCTTTCTTTCTGCAGGCACATCAAACTGTATCCCTGCTGGCCCTTTGCCACCCTGTGATAAGTGTATTTGCATTTTGCCCGATTGGATCCTCCTCTTCAACCCCCAGTCTCCAAGTTGACTGTTTTGTTTCCTTCTCAGCCCTATGCCCATGCTAGCTCTATTGCTGTCACCGAGGATCTGCTGCACGACGAGAC
Source organism: Oryza sativa Japonica Group (assembly GCF_034140825.1). Classification (NCBI taxonomy): domain Eukaryota; kingdom Viridiplantae; phylum Streptophyta; class Magnoliopsida; order Poales; family Poaceae; genus Oryza; species Oryza sativa. The sequence continues at coordinate 3,573,746 of NC_089037.1, read as the reverse complement.
TGATGTTTGTGGCTGACATACCTTGACCAATGTATCTCCTGTTTTTATGGACTGGGGGGTTCACAGCATTTTTATTAAAATATGAATGCAGAAGATGCATTCTTGTAATCCATATTTCTTTTTAGCAGTGTCTATATTCATCAGGTAGTCCACATGATTGTTCTATTTATAACCACTTAACCAGTACAAATCTGAGCTGTTATGTAACAACTGCTGGAAATATAACCCATTTTGACAACATTTTGCAGTATCACTATTCACTTATTTTCGTGTGAAGTGTTATGCCATTTGTACTGAGGCATCTACCAATTGTCACCGTTTATGTACTCTGGTATGTGCATGCTATGAATCTTATAACCTGTTTGTAGCAGGAAAAGCGCGTGAAAGAAATAGTGTTGAAGGCTATGGGACAGGCTATCAGCAAGACAGTGGCTATTGCTGAGATCATAAAGGTTAGCCTATTGTTATCTCTCTTGCTTTAGGTACCAATATTTGAACTGTTGAGCAATTAACTCACATCTAACTGGCAACTGCAGAAACGGATCCCTGGGTTGCATCAAGATACATCAATTAGTTCAGTCAGTATTACTGATGTATGGGAACCCATTGAGGAAGGCCTTGTACCGTTAAGTTTCTGAGAACAATTTCATCTGTCAGTATATTCTTGGACTACACTTTTTCTTTATGTTATTTATTAGTGTTATCTTGTGCAGATTGGAGATGACTCGTCATGTTTCAATGATATCAATTTCCCTGTCACCGAAGGAGCTTAACAAGAGTTCAGCTGGGTTTGTTTGATTTGCTCTTATCTCCTCAGTGTTCAATTCAAATAATCACACTACCATAGTTCTGAATGAATGTAGCAACATTTTATCGTCCTTTTGAAGGTATCAAGCTCCCTTGCATGCAGAGCCAATTAAGCCACAAAGATACCAACAAACCCAGCAATATCAACAACAACAGCACCAGTCTAGGCCAAGCCAAGTTCAAACAGGTGAATATCTTTTCACTAATAGAAGTATTTTCGTACCATTATAAGCCGGATTGCTAACTTGTTCCTTTTGTATTGGAGATTCATATGGGCGCGGCCGTGGTAGAGGCAGAGGAAGAGGAAGGGGTTGGGGTGGTAGGGGAGGCTATGGTGGAGGGTATGGTGGATATGATAACAACCAAGGAGGTTATGGTGGATATGGACACCAGGGTGGATATGGACACCAAGGGGGGTATGGCAACCAGGGAGGATATGGCCACAATCAAGGTGGTTATGGAGGGTATGGTTACAACCAAGGTGGATATGGAGGATATGGTAAGTAATATGATGATATGCTAGAAATGTTTATTATGAGATAATCTCTCAATCAGGAATTTGGTGTCCTGAAATTGTTTGCAATCATTTATAGTAACCATTTATCTTTTCAGAAAATGGTGGCTGGAACTACAACCGGAACAGAGGTGGTGGTGGTGGCGGGGGCCGTGGAAGAGGCAACTGGGGATATGGTGGTATGTACTATTTAATAATTGACACCTTATTTTATTCATGACCAAGTAAGCTGTTCTGTGTTCATGCCTCTCATATGTCAGAGGTACTAGTGTTCTTCTGAACTAGCTATTATGTTTTACATTGTTTTAATCGGAATCTGATAATTATTTACATGCTGGTTTACTAAGAATAAAGTCTTCACAATTTACTTCTTGTACCGTAAGTTCAAATCCACCTTCTTGGCTCCCATATATTTGAACGGAGTAACAATTTTTAACACACGCTGAACTTAAAATAGCAACAGTGTCTGTCATGTAACACAATTACATGAAGGTACTTGAAATGAGTGGAAAATGATATAATATGTTGAGCCTTTTCTAAATTATCCAGGGGCATTTCATTTCCAAAGTTATCTGCTTTACCTTCACTTTAGTGGTATCTGTTTTTGTTTGTACCAAAGAATAGGAGACGTTTCGTCATCTTGCAGCGGCATAAAACATCCAATTGTGGAAACTGTTATTTCAGGTCCAGGAGGATATGAACGTTCAGGTCCGGCATATGAACGTGGTGGCAGAGGTGGAGGTAGCCCAGGCGGCAGAGGCTATGCCCGGGGCCGTGGACGAATGGGCGGTGGCCGTGGGCGAGGCAACCAAAACTATTAGATCGACTTTAGTTGGATGTGCCAGCCCGGTCGTTGGGTGCTGTATGAAGAACAAAAACTGTGGATGCGTTCTCCATAGGACGGAACCCTAGCTGTTTCTTTGTGATCAATCGACTAGTCTTCCCAGCTTTTCGCTATAATCATCAATGGTGTCTGCCATTGCTTCGATTCTGTGGGATTTTGACAAGAATGTTAAGTTTTACCTTGGACATATTTTCCTGTATTTAAGAGTGCATTTTTGAATAGCTTGTCTATCTTCCTCCAGCTTCTGAGTTTCGTGTTTGATGTGAAGCTCCTTGGAGTGCACCAGTCAGACTCTTCTCAACCGGAAGAAAATGAATTCTGCATTTGTTCATGGAAAAGCAGAACAGAATTTCCGTTGAATTATTAAGTTTGTTGCAGGAGTACTTCACGATCAAAATCATTAGGTCATCATCTAAAGAAAATCAATAGTTCCTCAACATGTCCCTTCAAACATTTCTCAAGATGGGTTTGGACGGGGTTGTTTGCAGTTCTACGTCACTGTGTTTGATTGACATTTAAAAATGGTTATCATGCGGTATAATTTCTATCTGAATAAAAAATCACCCCATTTGATGCACATACTATTTTTAGGAGTAACACTACAGGCTTTATCCAATAGTTAAATTCTATAGAAAATAAAAGATAATCCATATTTACATCTCTACTATTATAAAAATTGAAATGTTTTTGCTGGTAGTTTGGTACGTCATCCATGTATGAGTCGGTTTTTAAGTTCGTTCGCTTTTGAAGTATGAGTCGGTTTTTAAATTCGTTCGCTTTTGAAGTATGAGTCGGTTTTTAAGTTCGTTCGCTTTTAGAAAAACAGACATGCATTTGAGTCAGGTTTTAAGTTCGTTCGCTTTTGTTTTGGAAAAACATACATGCATTTGAGTCAGGTTTTAAAGTCGTTCACTTTTCAAAATACAGGAGGAGTCATATGAGAAATCTCTTTAAAGAAACTTGCATGCTAAGTTGAGATGATTTGACATTTAATTGCAGCTCATGATTTTCTAGAAAAATATATATCAAGTGAATTCTCACAATAAAACTATTATGAAGATTGAAGATGTTTTTGCCGGTACATTGGTACGCCATCCGTGTTTGAGTCGGCTTTTAAGTTCGTTCGCTTTTGGAAATACAGATCTGTATTTGAGTCGGGTTTTAAGTTCGTTTGTTTTTTGGAAATATAGGAGCAGTCGTATAAAAAAAATCTCTACTATTATAAAAATTGAAGATGTTTTTATCGGTACTTTGGTACGTCATCCGTGTATGAGTCAGTTTTTAATTTCGTTCGTTTTTGAAAATACATATCCGTATTTGAGTCGATTTTTAAGTTCGTTTGCTTTTGGAAATACATAAAAGACTTCTAATTGCAGCTCATGATTTTCTAAAAAAAAAAATTTATCCAAGCGAATTTCTACAGTAAATTTCCTCTCAACTAAACCATATAACAATAATAAAATTAAAATAGCCTTTATCCGTTGTAATGCACGGGTATTTTTTCTAGTGAATATAAAAATAAAAGATCACATGATTAAATATTGAACAAAAAAGAAAAGAAAAATCACTACAACTCTAAGAATAAGGATTATACTATCAAACTAAGAACTGCTCACTGTTGAGATAAAGATGAAACTCATGTAGATAAGGATGAAGATGAAGATTAATTGTTTTACACAAAACAATGTGGTATTAACGTATGATTAATTAAGTTTTAATTATTATAAACTTGAAAAAAATATTTATCTGATATTTTAGAGCAACTTCCATATAAAAAGTTTTTGCACGAAACGCACCATTTAGCAATTTGAAAAGTGTGCTATTAATATCAAAATTGTCATCCAACTTTTGTTGGAGAAAAAGAATGGGCATATATCTTTAAACACATCATCATAGGAACCTTGACTATTGAAGTTGTGTTTAGCTCCAGGGGTATAAAGTTTTAGCGTGTAACATCGGATATACAGACACACATTTAAAAGTATTAAATGTAATCTAATATCAAAACAAATTATAGAATCCGCTTGTAAACCGCGAGACGAATTTATTGAGCCTAATTAATCCGTCATTAGCAAATATTTACTGTAGCACCACATTATCAAATCATAGCGCAATTAGGCTTAAAAGATTCGTCTCGCAATTTACACGTAATATGTGAAATTAGTTATTTTTTTCGTTTATATTTAATATTTTATGCATGTGTCTAAATATTCGATGTGGCAGGCTCTAAAATTTGCCAGGGATCTAAAAAGGGCCTGAGTGGTATAGTTCTAAGCTACTCACTATTGAGTGATAAATATGCCTATTATGGGGCTTTGGCAGCTATAAGATCTGTTTGGGAGGTTCTGCAAGCTGCTGTTTTTCATAATCAAAAGTTCTCCAAACATTTCAGTTTTTCATTAGGATTCTGAGAAACTGAAGTTATAGAATCCATAAAATAAACTATAAGTCAAAAGTTGAGTTTAGCAGTTTCTCCATATTCCTAGAAACTGACTGTCAACCGGTTGTTTCTATATCCTTAAACGGAACCTATAATTCCTTTTAGAATCTCATCTATAGTCTGGATCTACACCCTTTTGTAAAAAAATTCTAGCTAGGTTAAGAAACAACCTCCAGTAATAAATCTATATATAGGCTATGTCTATATTCGTATTAGAAGTTTTTATTTTAGGGAGTGATGGAATTTAAAAGTCACCCCTACAAAATACAGAAAACAAAATAATATAGTAGCTAGAAACTAAAGAAGTACTCCCTCTGTTTCTAAAAACTTAAAATTAAATGAAACACACTATGAATCTAGACAATGTTCAGATTAATAATCCTTAGGAAATATCCTGGTTATTATATTTTAGGACGGTAGAAAGTTTTCTGAATTTTCATTGGTTGTTTATTACTAGCTTCGAGAGGCCGAGTTGCTCCACGTGGAGAGAGAGAGGAGCAGAGAGATGGGGCTGACGTGCCGAGCAATTCCATGGGCCGTGCGGCTACACGAAACCAGGTGTAGACCATTTCCGCTTGCACAGCACAACGCCCATCATCCTGGATCCCCGTCACGCGAACGGGTTAGCTAAGCTACAGTCACACTAGTACTCCCTATTAAAAAAATTAATATAAATAAGAATTCGATATCACTTAAACGAATATAGATAAAAAATTATCCAGATTCGTTGTTATAGGTGGTGGTGTCGTATCCTTATTTCGGTTTTTTTTTTTTTTACCGAAGGAGAACACCGTTGGCCAGCTACCGGACACGACCCGATGAACATGCCCGTCTAGGCGTCCATCGAGTCCACTGCTCCAGTACATCCGAACCTGGACGCCTCTCCGTCCAGGTGCTTCGCACGGCCAGATCCATCGTCATGATAGACTGGCTAGACGAGCTACTCTCGTTCTCCCTTCCCCCCCCCCCCCCCCCCCCCACTCTCCTCGACTAGCTATCTTGCTGGTAGGTATATTACAGGGACAGCTCCCCCTCCCCTCGCCGGCCGTCGCGCTCTCGAAGCCGTACGCTGTTCAAAGCGAAGCGAATCGAATAATCGATCATATCCATTGCCTAATTCGTAGCACGTCGATGGATCAGCTGGTCGTCGGCGTGGCGCGGCCGTCGAGCCCCTCGGCGGCGGCGCACGTCGCGTACAAGATCCCGGCCGGCGACGGGCCGTACGCTCGGGCCAAGCACTACCAGGTATATATAAGCTCTGTTTTCTCTCGCCGGCGTTCATGGCTGGCGCCGCCGCGTCCATGGGGAAATTATAGCTCTCTCTATATATGCATTTATTTATATATTAGTAGATGCTTTATTAGGTTAGGTAATTAATCAGGATCTAGTTAGGACCGAGACTTGGTACAAAGGCCTTAATGGTTCTTGCTCGCTTATTTCTTTTTTCGAACGAATTCCTTAATTTGCTAACTTTTTTTTGAGAGGAAGATCTGGCTAAGTTGTTTATTTGGTTATTACTGCTTAAATTTCGATGAGAATATGCAGAGGAAAAAAATAAAGAACATTACACGGCGTAAGAATACAATAATTAATTTTATAACGTACTCCATATATATACATGCCATATGGTACAGTCTTTACTACAATTTACCAATTAATGGATTTCGCCAGGTTGGCTAACCTCAGCAGATCTAATATTGGGGGTGTTCGTTTGTGCTAGCTCTGACAGCTGTTATGGCTGCAGCCGTAGTTAAATTTTTGATAGCTACTACTATTGTTACAGCTGTGTATAGCTGCAGAGTAGCGGAAACGAACAACCCCATTGTAATCTACTCCCAACTGGTACAAAATGGTATTAAAATATATTTTAGATACATATTTCATATTCTCGGTCCTTTTTTGAAATTAAAGGACCTATATGTCCTCTAGTCATCAATAAAATATTTAGTTTTGCACATCGATCTATCTTCGAACAACACCAGCCACTATTTTCTATTATTGCATACACTTTAACTCAACGATATTTTCATACATTGAATCTACTTATTAATACTTAGAAAATTAGTACTATATAAGGTCAAAGCTTTAAAATATTTTTTCCATAAATATTTCTAGAACCATGCACATCTATAATTTCTATTTAGTCAGTACTCACTAGCAATTTTAGAAGATAATAAAGATTATTATACAAGTATATTACAACAACATCTACTAGCAATTATTGTACTAGAGAGTATCTTAAATCTCATTCAAGTATGAGACATCATCTAGAATAAAATATTATATAATTATGTTAAATCATCTTCCTCATATTATTTTCATAACATTTCAACTTCCAGTATTTCATGATATTTAGCATATATTCATCTATTATTTGTGTAGTAAAAGCATAAGGTATCACCTAGTGGTTCTATATGACTGAACTTCCATATACAACGGCTTTGCATGCATGCATGCATGCATGGTAACGCACCTCGGAGCTAGCTAGCTAACGAAGTTCACTTTCTTTTCAGCTGGTGGAGAAGGATCTTGACGCGTCCATCGCGTGGTTCTGGAAGGCGATCAACTCCGGCGACAAGGTGGACAGCGCGCTCAAGGACATGGCCGTCGTCATGAAGCAGCGTGGCTACCACGCCGACGCCATCGACGCCATCAAGTCGCTCCGCCACCTCTGCCCCAAGCAGTCTCAGGACTCCCTCGACAACATCCTCCTCGACCTCTACAAGGTATCCTCTCACTCTCGACCTCGCCGGCATGCAGTAATGGCCGCTGCAGGGCGGATCCGGCACAGGGATGGCGGAATCTCGAGCCCCCACTATTAGCGTGAAGACCATGAGAACCCCCACAAATTCTCCGAATTCTTTTACCATACGTAGATGGGAGAGAGGATTATAGCTTTATCTAATTGTTCAGACCCCTCTGTTATTCAGTAAATGACATTGTTGATGATGCAGGCGAGCGGGAGGACGAAGGAGGAGATCGAGCTGCTGAAGCAGAAGCTGCGGAAGATCTACCTGGGCGAGGCGTTCCACGGGAAGACGACGAAGCGGGCGAGGTCGCACGGGCGGAAGATCCACGTCTCCGTGAAGCAGGAGACGTCGCGGGTGCTGGGCAACCTCGCGTGGGCGTACATGCAGCAGGGGAATTTCATGGCGGCGGAGGTGGTGTACCGCAAGGCGCAGATGGTCGACCCGGACGCCAACAAGGCCTGCAACCTCGCGCTCTGCCTCATCGAGCAGCGCCGCCCCGCCGACGCCGAGGCCGTCCTCGCCGGCGTGCTCGCCGGGAGGTACCACGCCCGCGACGACGACCACGGCGCCCCGCACACCGGCGGCAAGATCCTCGCCAAGGTGGAGGAGTTGATGGCCCGCATCACCGGCGAGGTCGACGGCCGGAGCAACAGCAGCGGCGGCAGCAGCAGCGACGACGACGACCGCGACGTCGAGGACGAGATGGTGGAGCTGCTAGACGTGGTGGTCCGGCAGTGGGCGGCGCCGTACAGGAGGAGCAACCGGAGGCTGCCGGTCTTCGAGGAGATCACTCCGGTCTGCAGGGAGCAGATGGCAGCTTGCTAGAAGATGGTAATTAATTAAGAGTAGTAGCAAATTGTTAATTAAATTAGCAGGTCCATCATCTAGTGTTGGGTAGATATATAGAATTTCATGCACCTATCCGACGTGTCAACGGCTTCAACTTTATAGGGAGAACTAGCTGCAGGTGCATGAAGCTAAGCATGCATGGATGTTTTTTTTTCTTGTGAGTGTGTGTGTGTGAAATTAATAGTGTGAGATAGAGAAGTATAATGTGTGTGTGACCAGTTGCATGTTTTGTACTCTGGTTGTGTTGTTGTGTACTTATGTAGAGTTGATAAGTGCATGGCTTGGTGAAGGATATAAATGTGTACATAAATGTCTGGTGTATTCTTCCCAATTCAATATTTCCGTTGGAAAAAAGAAAATATTTTCTATCTATAAAGCTTATGCCCATTAAACACCTAAAGCTTAACATACAAGTATAATGTATTTATTGCCACTCCTAAAATCTGCATGCAAACATGCCACATCAACCCATTAAGGTGGTGTTTGGGAAGGATCTCACAAAAATTTTAGTCTCTGTGGGAGAGACTTATACTTTTGTGAGAGTGAGACTTATACTTTTGTGAGAGTGATTAAAGTCTAGTCCCTCCTTCCCAAACACCATATAAGTACACAAAACTCAACATGCAAACATATAATAATTATATCTATAATTTATTTCATTCTAAACTAAACATACACATGCTAAATCATCATACTAAAATCATTTTCATAATATTTCAATACAAATTATTTCATCATTTCTCCAACACTTAACATATAGGGTTCCCGCAGCAAAGCGCGGGGCATCATCTGGTTTTTATGATGAAGGATAAAAGTCTAATCATATCTATGAATCCGGACATGCATATGTCCAAATCCATTGGTAGCGTTGGATTTTTTTAATGATATAAAGGGTGTATGTATTAACGCATTATATTATCTGGGTATATGAAAATAGTGTGTATATTATTTTAGAAAATCTTCTTTAATACGTCATTTGCTCCATATTACAATTAATGTTTGTTCTAGTCAAACTTTTCAACTTTGATCAAGGTGCAACATTTTTAACCCAAAACAAATATACTATAAAAATATATTTAGTGGTGTATTTAATAAAATTACTTTGGTGTTTAAAACATTATCATATTTTTCTATAAGATTGGTTAAACTTAAGAAAGTTTGACTTAGAACAAAACCATAACGTCTTATAATATAAAATAAAATTTCTTTATACAATATTAGGTCCGTTTTATTGCCTAAGAAAGTTTGAATTGGCTTCTCACTGTATAGTTGCAATAAAAAAATATCTTGATATCATATACTAGTAAGATGCAACTGTTTCAAGTTAAAAAGGGAGGATGCTATGTGGCAGTCAAACAGTCGTTAAATATAGAAGAGCATGGGCCTGGACAATTAGCTCTGTACGAAATATATTGAAGCAAACATGCAAAATTACCTCTTCTGAATTACAAGAATACTAGTAATATTACATTGTAGAAAGAATATGGACATCCCTGTACAAGCACAGGAGAGGGCTCTATTATATATTGTGAGCCTTTGGGTCCAGAAATAACTAAATAAAAGTTGATGAGCTAGCAACACCATCAATCAAGCTGATAGATTCATGGTGATTTCGCACTCCCTATGTGACAGTTTTGTTTCAAAACAATAACCCTCTAACACGCCCTTTCTCCTTTTTTATGTGTGCCCTTTCTTCAGCATTATCAGAACTGAAGGCTATAGCAAATATTAGGTGAGGTGAGCCGTATATGTGTTGTGTGTTACCAGCAGTTCAAGTCACGGCAAACCGTCAAGATGATGACGAGGATCAATGCAACTACAATGCCGAAAACAATGAGCTTCATCTTCATATTCTCCCACCACATCTTTCGCCGAATCTTTGTTCCCGCTTTTCTAAAGTCTTGTGCCTATAAATGAAAGAATGAATATCATCATGTCCAATAGACCACATATTGTGCAATTAAGAGGAAATAAGATTATGATTCAATGTGAGAGCAAATGATGAAACCTGTGAGCGGAGATCCTCTGTCTTGTCGACAAGCAGCTCAATTTTCTCACCACGATCTAAAACCTGATGCAACAGATGAGAAGAACACATTTCCAAGGCTTCAAAACCACCATTGTAGGCTGTATGGACCAGTGTCCAATTGGTGACAGTAAAGGGAACACTAACCTTTTCAATGTTTTGCATCATAACTCCTTTGACCTCTGTAACCTGAGCCTTCACTTTGGCAAGCTTGTCAATCTCCTCAGGGTGCGCATCACAGTACTTCATGTGTTCTTTAAGTTTAGGCCTGATAAAAGAAATCCTTTATAACTAGCTTATTCAGATTGTAATTAAGGGCACTCACACCATCATATAGCCATATAAATTATGATAACTCAGTAAAATTTTGCATAGAGGCCATCAAGCAAATTTTTAAAGGAAAATACCCATATTCTCGCTTGAGGCTATTCGCGGTAGCATTCTTTGCTTTTCCTCCACTATATTTCTTGGAAAAATCTTCCTTTACTCTCTCAATGAAGCCAACTGGAAGTTGCCGACCAGCAGACTCGGTAGCAACAACACAGTATGCTGAAAACCAAATGCATTGTCAAATGGGAACTAGCAAAATTGAAACAATTCTATAGCAGTAACTTTGCTGTTCAATTAGTTTTATCTATACTAAACACCAAAGAAAATAATAAAACAATAATTAATAAAGATGTGGTTTTCTTTAACATTAAATTTTACACCAAAGAACATATGGGATGAATCTTTTTTTTTCCTTATGGTTATATGCGATGAATCTCAATGAATAAAATAGGCGTACCTTTCAAAGACAAAAAAAAATAACACTTATTCGTGGCATGTAATGTTTATATAAGGACAAAGTAGGCTATGGTTTGCCTTTTCTCCAAAAAACCGTAGGCTATGGAACTAATATCGCAATGGGAGTACCAACAAATTATCAAAGTGCAAATGAAAAGGTAATGCTAAATTGCTAAGTGGGGAAAAAAAACCTAACTTGAACAAACACTGAAGATCTGTAGGTTTTCAATAACAAAAAAAGATGAAGATCCACAACATCAGATAAATGAAATATATATTGTTGCACATTAAACCCTCTAGAAACGACATTATGCTTATAAAAAAGAAGAGTTCTTTTTGACAAAAGAAAAGGAACTGTACACCTCACTTGTCCAGATCTTAACCACATAGTTAAACGAGCATTTCTAATCAAGTAACAACGAAACACCACATTAATTAAACTGATCAGTCTAACATCAATCAAACAAGACAAACTATGCACTTGCACTCCGAACACGCCCATCCACCACATTGCACCACGACAAACACGGCATTAACCCAGATCCACCATGGAATAGCCCAACATGATCCCAATAAGTCGAGTTGAAGGGACAAATGGTGCAAATGCATGCATTGTTGAAGAAATCCGATCGATTAAACAGATACGACACAACGATCCAGCCAATGCCAAATCCTAAAGCATATCCATGACCATGAGCAGCGAAATGGAGAAGGAAATAGAATCGCATCCTTCAAAACGACGCTAATCACATACTGTCGATTTAACCAAGTGATAGTCATGGAATTTTTAATATACGAGAATCGAGAAGGGGATGGATTTTTTTTTTTTTGGGGGGGGGGGGGGGTGCCATTACTGAATCCGTCGTGGACATGGTAGTTGAAGGTGTGGCCGTCGCAGTTGTAGCTGTGGCGGTTGTTGGTGGAGGGGAGCTTCTGGAGGCACTGCGCGGCGACGGAGGCGAAGTTGCCGGAGACCTCGGCGTGGTCGGCCAGCACGACGGCGCCGCGCGCCACGAAGCTGTAGACCAGCGTCGTCCTCTTCTGCGGCGCCATGTCCCCCCCTCCGGCCCCGGCCGCCGCCGCCTAGGCTACGCTACGCTACGCGCGCGCGCGATCGGGGAACTCCTCGGCGGCAGATGGAGGGAGGGAGGCGGGCGGTGGGAATGCGCGGGAGCGATGTGTGGGAGGCGAGGAGGTGGGGGGTGCTGCATGGAGAGAGGAAGGTGGTGGTGGGGAATGGAGGTGGGGGAGGCAAGCCACATGCTAATTTTGGCTGATGGTTGATTTTCTGATTTTTTTTCCCCTCATTGAATGATTTGCTAAATTTAGGTGTTATTAATATTTGTTGTTTAGAAAATGTTATAATCTAGAAAGTTTTTATCGCCCTCGCCTTATCCCGCATCGCAGCCGCCGTCGCCATAGCCGTAGTCTTCTCCTGCATCGCAGCCGCCGTCTCGTCGTCGCAGCCGCTGCCGCCCTCGCCTTCTCCCGCATCGCAGCCGCCGCCTCGTCGTCCGCCTCATCCTCCTCTCCCGCCTCGCCCCGGCGGCCTTTGCCCCAGCCGCCGGCCGGCTTGTCGGAAGAGAAGAGAAAGAGAGAGAGAGTAGGAAGGGAGAGGACGGGGAAGAGAACCTGCTGATATGGCACCTGATATATGGGTCCCATGCTGACTTAACCACCATGTCGGATAAAACCGGGGTCAAAACCGCCGAGGGATCTAGTTTACATTGGTTTTGTAAGTTGAGGAATACGTTGCATCCGGTTTTACGGTTGTGAGATGATTCTATAACTCGATGATAAGTTGAGGGACCTTCAATGCACTTTTATCCTCATAGATATAGCTACGTGCGGTGACTATGGGTGGTAATGAACATAACTTTTTTTCTGTAAAATATAAGGACTGAGTTGAAAAAAAGGTTCGGCTGACATTTAATAACCCTAACATGGACAAAAATGGATTGTGAAATAGCCCATGAGTTCTGGCCCACTACCACCGATCCGGTAGCGGAAAGAAAGCCCGAAGACTAAAAAATACGGCCCGTCCCGGCCCATGCAAAACCGCAACCGTCTATCTCAGCTTGCCTTCTCTCTCTCTCTCTCTCTCCATCATCTATGTACCACTCCGCCCGCGGCGGCCCGATCTCCGATCCGCACGCAGCAAACCTACCTCCAGAGAGAGTCGCGTGGTGGGTGTGGGACCCACACCCCAAGTCGAAATCGCGATTCGATTGCCATTTTCTATCGCGCACCCTCCCCCCCCTCCAATCTCATTCGTTCCCCTTTCCCATGGGCCGAAAGAAGCGAACCCTCAACACCGCCGCCGCCGCCGCAAACCCTACTCCTCCCTCCCCTCCGGCGGCCGGCCACCCCGATGCGGCGGCGGCGGATGGCGGCGCCGCGGTCCGGGCCGTCTGCGAGAAGGCCCTGGCAGCGCTGCAGCGGGGGAACCACGCGAAGGCGCTCCGGGTGGTGAAGGACGCGGTCGGGAAGCACGGGGAGGGATCGCCGCTGCTGCTCCGCGCGCAGGGGACGGTGCTGGCGCGCTACGCCGCGGTCCTCGACGAGCCCGTCTCCCGCGCGCGGCACCAGCGGCTCGCGCTCGAGGCGGCCCGCAAGGCGGTCGAGCTGGCCCCGGACTCCATCGAGCTCGCCCACTTCCACGCCATGCTCCTCTACGAGATCGCCTCCGACACCACCGGGTACGAGGCCGCCAGCAGCGAGTGCAACCGCGGGATGGCCATCCAGAGCCCCACCGACCCGGCGCCCCACTCCCTCAGGCTACCGGCCCCGGACGTCGAGCAGGTCAAGGCCGAGCTCAGCAACCTGTTGCAGAGGTCCAACATGACGTCCATCTCGCTGTGGGTTAAGAACATGAACATGGGCTACACACCTGAGGATAAGGTTCGGGTTTTCCCCATTCGCCGCGGCGGCGCCGACGATTCTTCCGAGGTCCGGCTCCTGCCTGCTGCGCCTGCGCCGCGCCGCCCGAATGAGATCAAGAAGGCTAATAAGACCCCTGAAGAGCGGCGCAAGGAGATTGAGGTGCGGCTTGCTGCGATGAGGCTGATGGAGCAGCAGAAGCACAATGCCACATCGGCCTCATCATCCACCTCCCAATCACAGTCACCGGGGGATGAGGCCCCCTCCTCGTCGTGTCAGTCATCAGTGTCTGGGCATCGCGCTGACCGGAGGAAGGGTGGGTCCAGGAAGGCAGCAGCTTCGCCAGTGTCCGGTCGCATGAATCAGGTGCGTGAGTTCTGGGCCACAGTGCCCATGGATCGGAGGCTTGCATTCTTAAGCACCAGTATTTCTGAGCTCAAGTCACACTACGCTACTGCGATGCATAAGGAGAAAGATGCTGCCAGTTTGGTATCTGATGTGCTTAACGAGGCGATAAGGTTTGCCACTAGGAGTGGAAAATGGGAGTTTTTGGTATGTGGCCGGTGTGAGGAGCATTTTGCTGATGCTGAATCACATGTACATCATGCAATGGAGGAACATGTGGGTGTACTACCTCCCCGGTTGAATGATGTGGTGCCGGAGGAGATTGATGATGCCTGGGCAGAAAAGCTCACTGGTTCAACCTGGAGGCCGGTGGATGCTACTGCGGCACTGAAAATTCTCGAGGAAGAACTAGCTGACAATGTTGGCTCAGATAGGGACAAAGATTCAATGTCATCGGATATTTGGAGTACAAAAGATAAATCAGACACATCAGATTCCTCAACCTCGCCACACAACGAGGAGTGTGAAAGTTTTGGCGCCGTGACAAGGGAAGGTGACAGGAAGTGGCCACTGTCTGATGATGAGGAAAGAGCAAATATTTTAGAGAGGATCCATTCGTTGTTCAAAATCCTCGTGAAACACAAGAATCTTTCATTGAGCCATCTGAACAAGGTTCTACATATTACTATGGAGGAACTCAGGAAGATGCATTCCGCGTCACTGCTGCTTAACCACTCGTTGGATGAGTCACCACTCTGCATTTGTTTCTTGGATGTATCATCACTGCGGAAGGTGCTCAAATTCTTGCAGGAACTTATGCAGGCTAGTGGACTTAATGATAGGAACACAGATAAGGATGAGGAAGTAGCTGACAAAGATAGTTTCCCAAAAAATCGCAGTAACTTGGAGAAGGTTACACTTGATTCTGATTCATCATTGCTTATCCTTGATGGCCAGGCATTTGAAATGAGATCTGACCGTGATAATGTTGTTGCTGACCCATTCCTTTCATGGTTATATACTGGACCTTCAGTTGAAGAGCAGCTGTTGGACTGGAACCATATGCTTGATGTGAGGTCTGATCAGTGCACGCACATTCTTCATGAGCTCGAGAAAGAGTTCTCAGCCTTGCAGAACTCGTACGAACAGAAGCATGACCAGCTGAGCAGTGAGGAGGGCTTGCTTGCTGTGGATAGCCTTTTATGTGAAGAGCAAAGGCGGAGGGACGACGTGGATCCCTATCCATTTCAAGGATATGAGGAGCTCCTAAAGAAGCGACAGGAGCAGCTGGAGCTCAATGCTGAGGAATTGTTTAGCGGTTGCAGATCTGAGCTACATGCTATCTCTACTATCTTAAGGGAAGTTAAAACAGCACCTTTTAGATACGATGAAACCTTTTCTGGCATGACCTCGAACCATCGTGACTATGATGGGACAGAGGAAGATGAATGGGGTTTTTATGACTTTGAACATTCAAACGATTCGGTGGTACAGTTGGTTGTTTCAAGACTGAAGGAACATGTTGCTATGGAGGTCAGTTCTTCTGGGTGTTCAGTATTCCCATAAAAAGTTATATCTATTTCACTTACAGCTTAACACGTAACAACTAACAATATATCCCTCTCTTATCTGTTTCACTTACAGCTTAACAAGATAGATGCTAGGATTATGCGAATTTCAGCCGTGATTGAGCAGCTGAAACTCAAGCTTGGGCCTGCTTCTGTCCTTGATTACCGAACAATTATCCTTCCCCTTTTGAAATCATTCTTGCGAGTATGTGTACACTAATCTCTTTACTCATTCAATTGCTTTAATACCTCCTTGCTTTGTTCATTTCTTAATCGTGGTTATTGTGTGACGATTCAGACCCATTTGGAAGAGCTGGTGGACAAGGATGCTAGGGAGAGATCTGATGCTGCAAGTGAAGCCTTCCTGGCTGAACTTGCTTTGGATGCTAAGAGAAATGCAAACAAAGTGAGCGACACAAAACAATCCCATGATAAGTCAAAGGACAAGAAGAAAGTGAAGGATTCTCGAAAATCTAAGGATCTTAAGGTATCTATGCTTTTGAATTTGATTATATGTGTACTCCTGTTACTCACAAAAGGGTATTTTATCTTTTTCCTAAATTACATCTAAATATTTTCTAGGATTTGAGCTGGAGTGATCAGTACCTCGTCCGCCCAGATAGTGTAGACGAGGAGACATCAGAGCAATCGTAAGTAATGCTTTTACTCTCCTTTTGCTGATAAAATCGCACTATCTAAAATGAATCTGAATGCAATGTGTTGCGCATGTTTTCTCAAACGTGCATGGAATGCCTTCTTTTTTCATGTTCCCTTTTCTCTATGTATCCTCAGTTACTTAGTAATGCTAAAGTGCTAATCTAAATCACAATCAGTGTAAGGATTTTTGGTTAGAAAGAACTCATTTCATATGCTGTCTGTGTTGTTTTCTTGTTAAATCTAGTTAGCAATTAAATTAACTAGTTATAACTTATAAGGAAATTGAGAAACTAGTCAGACAGCTCACAGCTGAGAGCTGACCTTTGAAAGCAAGCTGGAACCTGCTTACAATATTGGAGAAAGTAAATTTTGTGCATATAATCTTCTTGACATCATGTGAACACATGTGTTGGAGTTTACTTGATCTCAATCTTTCTTTTGGTAAACCGTTTCAACCATGTAAACCTGCTCAATGTTTGTGCATCTGTTTTGAATACCGTCTTATAGTGCTTCTATTAACGTGGCACGTTCCTTTCACTATTACAGCTTGTTTAGTTGAGTGGTTATCAAATGTTGATGGTTGAGTAATCCTTTATTGAGCCCTCACTAGTTGTTTCGCTCTTTAGCGAAGAGGACCAATTACTATACTGTCATACTGTTTTTCGTTTCCTTTCTCTTTTGCACTGGCTGCTGCATCAATGAATCATAAGAGCTCCAGCCCTTCCTTTAGGGAAAAACAATCCTAGCAATAGTGCCCATGCATTGTTTCTGATCAAATAGATATAAGGCCAGTACCGAACTAAAAAATGCATAACATTATCCTCAACTTTACATAATTACATATTTTGCATCACATCAATCAACCAGCATGATGCAATCCTTTTAAAAAGTGTTTATCGTACAAATAAAACATGCATACTTGCTTATATCTATTCACAACATGAATTATGAACTGAAACCTTGAAGGAGGTATGTCAGAACATATCATCACAACCACCAGCTCCATAAAAAGGAGTAAAGAGGCATGTCAGAACACATCATCACAACCACCAGCTCCATAAAAGGAGTAAAGGACTGTCATTTATCTTGAGATGTCAACCACCACACATTTTAGAATTCTCCAGCAGGCGGTCAGGGACATGAAAATATTTTCGATCTTGTGGAATTCATTGCTTTGAATCATTGTTTATTATCTGCTGTGGGCTTCATTGGAACATACTGCAGATGTTTTCTACCTTCCGTTAATGGCTGCATTGGTTTTTAGTCATGTGCAGCTTGAATTAAAAAAAGAGAGGCAGTAATAGAATCGTGAAATGCATCTCCCTTTTATTCTATCCTATTCTGCACATGCACTATATCACGGGTGAGGCTAGTATGCAAGAACTCGCTGGTCGTGAGGGTGCAAATGCATTCCGAAAAATCTTCAGCGAGGGCGCGCCGCAACACACTCGTGTACCATTGTGTAATTAGCATGCTGCCGCTTAATTAATGCACCACCATGTGATTAGCATATAATTAGGGTGCAGTTATTTGAAAATCTCGGCCGCATGCATATGCATTTGGCTGATAAAATCCACAAAGTAATTAAGTGTTATTGTGGTGTAGGTTAAAAAAAAGATAGCAATACCTTCCAATCAATAAATTTTTATCCATTTTTTAAAACTTCCCATTGTGATAAACACCTATTCAAATTTTAAAATCTCTACTCATAAGTTTTGTGCAATATAAAAAGTTTGTATTCATAAACTTTCTATAGATCAATATTACCAGGAGACTTTTGCAGTAATTTAAATGATCTACTGATGGGATTTTAAAAAATGCAAACTGTAAGATTCAACAATCTCTACTTATAAACTTTCTATATGATAAAAGTTCTATTTGAAAACTTTTACAGTAATTAAAAAAAAACTAGTGATGGAATTTTTTTTACAATTACAAATTGTAATAACTCAGCGAGTAGAAATTTTAACAATGATTGCATCTACATGCAAAAGTATTCTATATATGCAAACATGCATGCACATATAGAGCTGAGCGTGGGCCCACCCACGTGCGCATTTGTGCTATCTCGGCTCGCATGAGCGTCGCAGAGTAGCCTTTTCGCTATATCTCCCATCTGGTGATTCAGGACTCATGCAACACCATTTCTTGATATACAATATTTGGTTGTTTTGTTTGAATTTTGGGAGTCTGTCATTCTTTAGGTTCATGTAATGGTGGTCATAGTGCATGCCCCTGTGAAAAAACCATTCTTGAATAGAAGTGTAATCTTTATCAACATTGATATTATTATTTGCTTTGGAACTTTCATGTTTGGATGAGTTCAATTTTATTGACCATGTACACTATTGCAGTCAGACTCTTGTTGATTGTGATGACTTTGTCTGCAGACTTTCAACAAGTGATAATTACTTAAATGATCAAGAAGAATTCAGGAATCGATTACGACTTGAAGCAGAGGAAAGAAAGTTGGAGGAAACTTTGGAGTACCAAAGATGGATAGAGGAGGAAGCAAAGAAGAAGCATCTTGCAGAACAACACAGAAGGACTTCACCAGGTTCCGATGGGTCAGCTTGCCTTCGGACTGATGTGAATTTGAACGGGGATCAGGATAAGCACCATTGTGCTCAAAATAACTCACACACTCATCTTGAGGGCATAAATTTTGGTGATTTTCGGTTTTCTGAAGTTCCTTTGCAGGAAGAACATTCTATTTTGAGATCATGTGATTCTGATCTTCTGCAAACAAAGGAGAAAAATCATAACGAGGTACATAATGGTCTGGGCTATCCTGGTACACGCCCAATAGCCAGCAGCGATGTGGACCTTATTAAGCCTACAGTGAAAGTGAATGGAGTTTGGAAAAATGTAGAATATACAAAGGCTACACTGAAAGCGAATGGAGTTGGGAAAAATGCAGAAAATACAAAGGTTCCAACTATTCCTAGCACCCAAAAGTCTAGGAGAAGTACCAGCCAAGCTCATAAAAAGTACATTCAAGGTTGTTGGTTTGTCTTGTCCAAATCAGATATTTTATTTTAATCGTTTTTGCAACTTCAATCCAAACAATTCTTTACCTGTATGTTTTTTAAGGTGTGACAGGCACTTTTCCTGTTGACGATGGTGATGATGATACTAGGCCATCTATTCGACAATCTGGTTCACCAGTTTCAAGATGGAGCAGTTCTGGTAAAGCAGTTGACACTGCCAATCACAGTTATCAAGACACAAAACAAAATCAGCTACCACTATTGTCTTATTCACACCGTGTGCATGGTGCTCACTCCGCTGGAAGAGAGAATTCAAGTAGTGAGAAAGGTTAGTTGGTGTTCACTCTTATGTTTCATTCTTATTCATTTAACTTGTGCTTGTTTATTCGTTTTAACTACTTTTATTGAAATTGAAGAGTGTATTAACTCCATGTTGCACGAAACTTAACGTGTTAAAACTTTGAGTCGCCAGCACCTAAAATGATCCTAGCCTTAATCTGTCTCCTACTCGTGAACTTCTATTTAATTCAAAGAAACTGGCAGAATGTTTTCCAGCTCAATTGTCACTCGGGCATTTAATTTTTTTGCCACTTTTAAGATGTGGCAATCAAGGATTTGCCACTCAGTCTATGACATGTGGGTCCAGTGGCAGTGGCAAATCCTTAATTGCCACTCGTAAGAGTGGCAAATAGTTAAATATCTCTCTGATAGATGAAATACTCTATGAAACATGCAATCCATTTGTTACTATAGTTTTGTTTGAATGCTCAAGTTATGCTAAAGCCTTAAGGTCTGTGAAGTATTAAAACAGAGAAAATGCATAGCTATTCTTCTAGATATTTAAGTGTCTCTTTTCTTATTCATTACTATTGCCATGTCCATGTTGGTTCTTTTTTTTTTTCTCTATGTTTTCTCTAATCACCTATTATTTTTGGTGGATTTCTGAAGCTTGATTAGATGGTAGTAATGTAGTATGTTAGATTTCATATTTCATAGTTGATCTTTTGATTTGAGATTTTTTAAACGTGTTGCTTAATCCAGTTGACAGTAGTGCAATCCCATCAACAAATCTGTACATTGAGGATGACAAAAGGTTCAAAGCAGACCTTGAGAGAGCTGTGCTTCAAAGCCTTGGTATACTAAATACCCTTTTTTTGCTATGCTTTTCTTCCCTCTTATCAACACGCTCTTACTTTGGACCTTGAACTGCTGTGAAAATTTCAATATTAGCTAGCTCCATGATAAATGAGTCTTGTATATGTTATCTGTTAATAGCTGGAGATGTTTAGTTGTGATTTTGGTTACTCAGAACAAGTTTTTTTTTATATGAACTGCCAACTAGTTTGTTGTGAGCATATGCGTGGACATGGTGATGCAGTATTGCTAAAACGAAGACTAGCTTGGCTATAGCCCCAAAGTGAAAACAAAAAATAATTCGATTTTAGGAAATGCATAACATTACCTCCAACAAATTACCGATTTTGAGTTATTTAGTGTGTGGGGTGCATCTTTAATATTATTAATTTTTAATGAGCTGATAAAAGACTGTAATTTCCATTGAAATGATATGTATAAAGTGCAATTTGCAATGCTAAATGTCATACTAAGGATGTTTTAAGTAACAGGAGAATATGCCTTTTGTCTTTTCACTATTGCTTCATTGTCATCATAGATATTTGACTATATGTTGTTAGTTGCCACTTGCCACTGAATGAGGCTGTACATAATTGTTTCTCTATGATCAGAAATCAATATATATATAAATGATGCTTAGTTTTTACTATGATACTAGTGAAGAAAACATGACAATATAGATTCTCCCTAGTCTCATACTCAATGCCAGTTTCTATTCCGGCATTGACTGCAAGTGATCTATTAACACTTAACAAGTATCATTCAGACAAGTGTTGTCTTAATCTCTTTCAAGTTCAGTCCTATTCTCAGTTTAAAAAATTAAGGCCAAGGTACAATATTTCTACTACTGATATTGCAGGCACTTCTAATGAAAAAGAAGTCTATGGGACTGGCCTTAAAAATGCTGCTGGTGAATACAATTGTTTCTTGAATGTGATTATCCAGGTAACGGTCCAGACATGTGATGCTTAGCAATTGTGGTTAGCCCCCCCCCCCCCCCCCCACCCCCAACCCATATTGTTCCTTTTTATGCAGTCATTATGGCATTTAAAGCGGTTTCGTGATGGATTTCTTAAAACATCATCGCTGCATAAGCATGTTGAAGATCCTTGTGCTGTCTGTGCATTGTATGATATCTTCACTGATCTGAGCAAAGCATCAGAGGAGCAAGGGGAAGCTGTCGCACCTACTTCTTTGAGGATCGCTTTGAGCAAATCCTACCCCAACAGCAAATTCTTTCAGGAGGTACAATCTTGTACTTTAGGGATTTTGGGCACATTCCTAACAGCATTTATTATCCAAAAGCTCGTTATGCATGTATAACAACCTACTAATTCGGATACACCCCCTATCTACTCTGCTTGTTGTCTATAATGCATGCAGTCAATGTTCTGAATCATTGAAGTTTGACCACAAACATACATAAACATTTAGGCTTGTGAGATGTAATTTCGGATACTAAATTTGCTGTCAGAATTAATTTGTTCAATATATCTTCATTGCAGGGGCAAATGAATGATGCATCTGAGGTTTTGGGGGTGATCTTTGAGTGCTTGCATAAGTCATACACTTCTCGTGCTGACTGCCAAGTTAAATCTCATGAGATCAATTATATTGGTTCCTGGGATTGTGCAAGTAGTTCCTGCATAGCACACTGTCTTTTTGGAATGGATATCCTTGAACGAATGAACTGCCAGAGTTGTCGGTTGGAGTCAAGACGACTCAAGTACACTTCATTTTTCCACAATATCAATGCTAGTTCACTTCGAACTGCAAAGGTTAGTATACCCTGGGTTGGATCTCATGGTATTTATTGATTCTATTATTTCCTTTCTTCTGTGATTTTTTGGCATGTTATTTCCTTTCTTCGAACTGCTATGGTTTGTTAGTTGTTACTTGTTCCATGATGCTATTTTTTTTTTTTCAGGATATGTTTCCAGATCATTCATTTGATGATCTTTTGAAGATTGTGATAATGAATGACCATCTAGCTTGTGATCCAGAAGATGGTGGTTGTGGAAAACCAAACCATATTCATCACATTCTTTCTAGCCCCCCTCATGTTTTTACAGTTGGTAAACTTCTTTATCTTCAATATGTATGGATATCTGCTTGCAACCAGTCGTTTCAGTCCAGGAGGAAGGAGCCATAACAAATATTTAATCTTGCATTTTCGTTGTGTGTTTGTTAGCGTAATGCTACACAATTGCCTGCTCCATTTACAGTCTGACTTGGCCATCTTTAACCAAACAACTGCTATTCCATTGGCTTCCTGCCTGATAACTTCTACATTTGCTATTGAAAATTTTCTGCATGTGCTTGAGGGCATGTAAGTTCTCTGTGTAATAATACTCTTTATTGACATGACTCTTCATACTTTTGCTTTTTCAGTTTTGGGGTGGCAGAACAACAAAGAAAGTGTGGATGACATATCTGGAACTTTGGCTGGTATTTCAACTGAGATAGACATCAGTACTTTCTACCGTGGTCTAGACCAAGGAAGCAAACATTCTCTGGTGTCAGTGGTATGCCTATGAGGACTCATTTTGTTCTTTCACATAATCACATTTTTGAATGGATAAAAGGGCATGCCATTTTTCTAGGGCATTTCATGTTTGTATAAGAACTTTCAAAATTGACAGTTTGCTAAATGAATGGTACAATAGGATTGGATTTGCCTTTTGTATTAACTATAGTGAATGTGCTATTAGCCTATTTCAAGTTACACAGTTTGCAGTACAATATTTCTGTCGTGAAGTAGGTACTACTGGAGTTTACTGCTGGCACTATGGCTATACTGTGGGTACATTGCTAACATTTCTTTTTCCTATTGCCATTAGGTGCATTGGCCAGTGGGTGTAGTAGCATTAGCTCAATATTGTATATTTCACTATATTACCTAACCGCATCTAAATCCAGTCTTCTAAAGTAGAAAAACCTGTCAATTAAATAATGCATCTAGCCTACTATTTTTACACATGCAGGTCTGTTACTACGGGCAACACTATCATTGCTTTGCTTTTGAGGATGGGCAGTGGGTCATGTACGATGACCAGACTGTGAAGGTAACAACATTATAAACCTTCAGAGGCATACAACTCTGCTGATTCTTACTCTAGCTTATAAGAACTTGGTTCTGGCTCGTGTTCTTACTTGCTCCCTTGTTTGTGCAGGTTGTTGGTAATTGGGATGATGTGCTCGTAATGTGTAAGAAAGGTCACTTGCAACCTCAGGTGCTCTTCTTTGAAGCTGCAAAGTAATTGTTCCTTCAGATAGGCTTTTCCTTGTGGTGTTGTGAAGATTAGAAATTGATACCAAATTCGTTTTGAGCTGTGGGGGATAAAGGCGTAAAGTGGTAATTCAGCAGTTGCACTGATCAGTTAGTTTTGTCATGCCCCGTCATAAATAAACGGTCACATGAGAATACTAGAAATAGAAAAGCCAGTAATCCTTTTGTTTAGGTTTTTTGGAGCTTCGGTATAGTTCTGATCCCTGATCCTGTCAATAAGATTTTGGCATAGGAGTGGGAGGGTGGCCATTCGATCGTTTGCCATCTAGAGGATAGAGAAAATTTCAGAGATTCATAAGCATTGCTGAATTTATTTTGAAGCTGATCCGAATGCATCGACGATGTACAGAGTTGTGTTTACCATGGGAAGGCTATAGGGGTGGTGTTCATTAGTTTTTGGAGAAGGGCGAGTTGTGATGCAAAACTGGTTGTATTCGTTGGAAAATGTTGGGGAAGGGATATGTTTTTGGGAGCACGGTGCTTACATTGAAATGTTACAGAATTTCCATAATCCTGGCAATGTTAAAATGAATGGTCGCCATGTTCTTTAAAGCGATGTTAAATTGCCTGAGTGTGTTACTCTGGCTGGTCTTTGCAACAGTACTCTTCGAATTCCAAGCTCATACGTTCACTATTTTCCTCGATTATTTCCATCATGAAGATGCATTTATTTCTCAATGGGTTGTACAGACATTGCGATTTAAGTGGTAGGCTAAATAAGGCTTTCGCTGTTATCCTATGCATTATTGCAATCTTTAGAGTGGCCAGTTTTACCTGGTGCGATCTATTTTTAGTCGTCCCTATACTGAGTTCTCTCTTTCCCGTCATAGTAGTTCCTCTACCTTGTAAATTTGAGACTGGGGTTTCCAATTTGTGCGTAGCAGAGCATATTGAAATGGACACCGGGGCACAGAAGGATGTTGAAAATGCGAGACACTGAATTGTTGCAATAAAAATGGGTTATGCAGCGCAATAAGCTTCGGGCTTGTTTAGATTGATGTCCTTTTAAATCATGTTATTATTTGGTAAAATTGATAATTATTTGGTTATACTTAGTTTGTTATCAAATTTTGATGTCTATTATCAAATTTTGATGTCTACGTAATCTTGACAACATTATATTGAGCAAATTCTACTAAAACTTAGCAATATTATTCATTTGTCAAAATTTTGACATTACCGAATTTTGGAAATGTTCATTCTAACATCAATGTGAACAGACCCTTCGTTAAACCTTGGTAATGTTATCAATTTGTTAAAAATTTGACATTACTAAATTTTAAAAATATTCATTTTAACATCGATGTGAATAGACCCTTCGTTAGTAGTACTCCTATACATGAAAGTTGCTAGGATGGTTTGGTGGACAGAGCGCCGCCAGGCCGCTGGAGGCCGGGGTGGACGGTCGCGGCGCCGCGCTAATTGCGGCGAGGCAGGGCGGCGCCGCACGCGGCGCGGTGCCGGTGCCGGTGCCGACGCCTTCGCGTGCGCGGCGCGGCGGAGGCATTATAATGGCCTCGTGACCAGCTTTCTCGCACTCGAAGGCCTTAATTTCCGGGATCCAATGGGCTAAATAAAAGGCTTCGCGGCATCCAAAATGGGCTGTATTCAATTCGGCCTGATCCTACCAAGGCCATTATTAGTTTTCTGGAATGAGAGAAAAAAAAGAGAGAGAATATTAAATTTTGCAATTGAATTTTGTTTCACTTTGCAGCAAGTTTAGTATTGATTTCACTTTATATTACAAAGGGTATACAGAAAATATGTTTCACTTTAAACTGGTTTGTACTGTCATATAAATGAACAAAGTTTCGTCAAGATTTTATGAAATTTCACAAAATTTATATAGTTTTGATGATGTGTGTTGTTGTAAGGTGAAACTTATTTCGATGCACTTTAGGCCCTCTTCTTTTCTCCAACAAGAGTTGGATGGAGATTAAGATTTTCGTGGCACGCTTTTCAAGCTGCTAAACGGTACGTTTCGTGCGAAAACATTCTATATGAAAGCTGCTCTAAAATATCATATTAATCTATTTTTTAAGTTTGTAATAATTTAAACTTAATCAATTATACGTTAATACTATATCTCGTTTTGCGTAAAAAAACTTAATCTTTATCTTCAGAAGAAAAGAACACCACGCCTTAGTGTAAAATCGTCGTATGTGCTAAATCTGATGCAAAGGGACATAAGATACTCGCTAAGATAAAGGAGAAAGTGAAAACCTGGACATGAGCGGAAGTGAAAAGACTCATGAAAATGTTACCATAGCTTTTTTAAAACATTTGTATAGCTTTTTTTTTATTATTTCTGAAGTCTTTGTAAATACTTTTACTCCTACTCTACATTGAAATTGGCACTATCTTGTGTCAGATTGTTAAAGAAAAAGGAGCTCTTTACATGGTGCAAAACGCAATTAACATTGAAATAAAAAAAATCCTTGATTCTACTCCGTACGTAGTCCATATATTTTCTTTCAGCCTTCTTGAGGTTATCGGCTTACTGCACGGGCATTTCGTAGCATGAGCCGTCAAGGTTGAGAGAACTTGTTGGTCAACTAAAAGCACGCACAGGAACTGAGCATTAGGGCATGTGCACATTTCTGCAGTGGCCGAACGTGATGGTGGTGCCAGATAGACTGCCACTGCCAGCCAGCTGCTAGATCTCGTTTCTGAACCCATTATATAACAATAATACTATTAAATTCCTACCAAATAAAAAATCATACTACCTCCATATTAGAATATAAAAAGTTTTAGAGTTAGACACGGTTATTACAGAAATAGATAAAATTTAATGGAGAGATGTTGTAATTGGTTGAAAAGTGGAGATAGATGAGAAAAGTAAATGGTAGTGGGGTTGTGATTGGTTGAAGAGAATGTTGGTAAAAAAGTAATTATATTTTGGGACAAATCATATATGCTATAAATTATTATATTTTAGGACGGAGGGAGTACTACAAAACTAAGCGCCATTTTCACACACGCCATTGCGAAGGGAGCATAACTCAACTGATTAGTTACTTCTGGTGGAACCAATCCGTCTAGGTATAAATCCTAGGGCCTGTTCACTTTGATGTCATTTTCAACCTTACCAAATTTTAGTAAAGTTGCAAAAAAAAAGGCTACATTTAGTTCGCTGCCAAATTTTGGTAACTATATAAGAAATCATGCTAAAATTTTGGCAAGTTGCCAAAAAAGTGGCAAGTTTTTTTTGGCATCATAGTGAACATGCCCCTAGATTTTACACGGGTGCTAATATTTACGACTAATTATTATTTCAGTGGTAGGCGATGTACCCGTTGGCAGCGAGACGTTTGTAGTAACTTTGTCAATCTCAAGATATATCGACCCAGTCTTTCGGAAGTGCTTATAGAGATAAGGTGTACGTGTGTATCCATAAGAGTGAGTATGTGCGCGTTATGTACGCTTGCATTTATATTGTGTTTCTATAAAAATAAAAACTTATGCAAGCCCAGATAGGCAGTACAGCGTAGCAATACTAGCAGTACTACTCCACTATATACTTAGTACTACTACTACTGTAATGAAACCATTAAGCACCAACTAATAAAATACAAGACAGATTTAGTGAGCACATATACTAATACTAAAATACGTCTCGAGATCCAGATCCGTACAGCGTGCCTCGCTATCTCGCATTAACATTGCAACCGGTCGAAGGTATGGCTATCGATGTCTCTCTCCTGTATGCACGTACCCCCTTCTTCCTTGAAGCACAAACAAAACAAGATCTCCAATGAAAACTTGGTAATTCCTTGCTTCCTTCCTCCGCTCCCCGTCGCCGCGTGCGCGCACCGACGCAGCCGCAACCGCCACTCCACTCCGCCATGCGCGCGACGCCTAAGAGCAGGTACAATAGCAGGCTATTAGCTAGCTATAAACATATTTTAATGAGATAAAATATGAGAGAGAAGAGCAGCAGGCTATAAATCTGTAGACAGCTGCAGCGCGGACTCCAAAACATAATGTGTATATGATAGGTGAGACCATATATTAATAGTATAGTAAGCAAATATTATATGAATTGACTATTAGATTAGCTATAGATGAATTAGAGCTAGTACTGTGAGTAGGGCCTCGTCTCGGTGCAAGCCCACTACTGGCTCCAGAATTCGCAGCGATTAGCGCCTGGATTTCTCGGTTGCAGCTGGCTCGCCGTGCGTGACACCCGATTTTTGCATCGGTGACTCGGTTGCGTCGGTGCGACCATTTCTTAGGTTTATTGGATAAATGGATGTGCCGTAATTTCTCTGTACGTGCTGAGAGGAGCTAGTTGCACGTTGTACGTGGCCGTATCATTCAATTTTAACCACTTGTTTTCCAACCAATCGAGTGGCATGAAGGAAGTTAACAGAACTGGTTTATCCGATTGGCTCTGAACTTTGAATACGCCTTTTCATTAATTTTCTGCAGTTTATTTTGTATGGAATGATAATGTATAATAATAAGTAGAGTAGGATTGAAGGGAACTCCGTTTTCCATTGGTGCTCATGACGGTGTTCCATACATGTCGTACTTGATCGCATACGCGGAAAAACAAACAAACTACTACAAAAACCGTTCCGTCCTACGTACATGCGTGGCATTCGCCTTTGCACTTTTGATGATTGCACGTACTAGTATGTAGTACATCAGTAGGATTCAAAGCCAAAAAAGAAGAAAAAGTTAACTCCTGAGCCCTGATGCAGTGTCGTGCCTCGCGTCGCTAGGCAGCCAAAATCTGCAAAGACCTAAAGAAAAAGAGGTTGGCGCCGACGACGACGAGCACGCGAGATCGATCGATCCGTCCACATTCTCGCTGGGGATTTCTCAGTGACACCATCAGTACGCGCCACGCATGTGATTGTGAATGTGTGTACTAGTCCAACGTCCACTGTCTCTCTTCCAAAGTCCAAATGCACTGGGCCATCGTACAATTGCAAAGCAAAACCGGCGACTCAGATTTTGACCATATGCTGGCTGCTGCTGCTCGCGTTACATGTGAACCAGCATATATATACACATCTCGCTAGCTGGTAAACAATGCATCAGCAGTAGAAAATGCAGGATGCTAGTAGCAACTACTACGGACCACTAGTCTAGTACAAGAGTGTTGTGTTGTCCCCAGCTAGGCAGCCAGGAGGCGAGACGGGGCCTCGTCTGCTGCTCGATCTGCCACGCAGCATGTGGCGATCGATCGATTTATCGATCAAAAGCCTCGCCCCCTGCAGCGTGCGAGGAACACGGATGTGGCTGCCGCTGCTGCTGCAGACGCGACCCCCCCTTTTCCCGTCCTATTTACCCTCTCGCTCGATTCGATTCACGGACGGTGAGTAAAATCGGGAACGGTGAGATTTTGGACGGAACGAACTGTTCGATCCAGACATCCGGTAACGGACACACGGTAATAAAGTTGTGGAAGAGTTTGGTGATGGTGAGTGAGATCATCCTTTCGGTTTCAGTTTCAGGCCTTCAGAGTTTACAATGCTGTCACGTGTACCGTGCAACAACGCAGGGATGGAAACGGTCAGTCTATTACAGAAAAAAGACGGTAACATACAACTTCGATTTATTAAATTTATTTCTCATAAAATTAACAAGTTAACTTAAAAGAATTTATCACACGAATAGTCATAGTCATTTTGTTTGTAGTAACTATAAGAATAATAGAAAATTAATTCATCATATTTATCGATTTAACTATTTAGTACTACCGAACAATACGATGATGAAAGGAATCAGAAAAAAAAGTGTTATGTATGGCCAGAATAAAATTTTTTATCTAAAACAGTATCACTCACAAAACGAGGCTTGAAATTGTGCTCATTTTCGTGATCATTTTTATCCCTCGTGCTTACGAGCGAGCGGATTATCCTGAAGCACAAGCCTTGATAGTTGATACGGTCCAGATAAGAGCGTTTCGGTTGAAAATCAGCCGGCCGGTCGCGTCGTCGTTCCATGGCTAGTAGCCTAATACTCCCTCCGTTTCAAAATGTTTAACACCGTTAACTTTTTAGCACGTGTTTGACTGTTCGTCTTATTCAAAAAATTTGTGAAATATGTAAAACTATATGTGTACATGAAAATATATTTAACGATGAATCAAATGATATGAAAAGAATAAATAATTACTTAAATTTTTTTGAATAAGACGAATGATCAAACACGTGCTAAAAAGTCAACGGTGTCAAATATATTAAAACGGAGGGAGTAGTACGTACTAATGTACTAGTAGCTGTAGGCTGTGTTTAGATTCAAACTTCCAACTTTTTCCATCACATCAAGATGTCATACACACACAACTTTTCAGTCACATCGTACCAATTTTAACTCAAAATTTCAACTTTGAAAGTAACTAAACACAGCCGTATACGTGTACTACTTACAAAACAACACGACGTATCCGTTGCAGGCTCATGTCGTAGACGCACCGTCTAACGTCTCGTCTCCGAGAGGGATCAACGCTCCAAACGCAAGCGTCCACGGGTGAAATTTTTGGTGTTTTTCGCCTACCTCATAGTAGTAGGTACGTCTCGTATTTGGCAGATTGTGCTGCATTGCAATGCAGGTGATGGGCCCATGCGTCGTAATCTGCATGCACGCGCCGTATACGCGGAGGGGACAAACGGCGCGTACACGACGCACCGGTACACGTACGGGCGCTGCACAGCGTTTCACGGGCCTTTTCTTTTGCTTCGCTTTTGGCCTTGGGAGCATTCAGGAATCAGGATTCATCAGCAGCTGAAGATATGAAGAAATCGTACGTGCAGCTGTGCGATGAGAGAACTGCAAATGCGGTGCAGTGTTGGGTTGGTTTGGTTTGGTTGGTCCCTCTCCTCCACTATAATCCACTCGCCTACTGGTACTGGTATTACCTCTTTTTCGGCGATGAAATCGCCTGGCTTTATGTAAAGGCAAGTGTTCCCCCCCCTGCTGCTTACTGGCTTTATTAGAGTAGGTACAATAGCGGCAGCACGGACTCTAAGACATAATATGTGTATGATAGGTGAAACCATATATTAATAGTATAGTAAACAACTATTATATGAATTAGCTATTAGATTGGCTATAAATGAATTGAAGCTAGTAGTGGGCTATACGCTTAGTTGGTGGTTAAACATACATGGTTCGTCACTGATGATGGCTCATTTAGTCGTTGTGTTTTTTTTTTGACATTGGAGTAACCACTGACGCGTTGTAACATTGGCCTGATGGATATCGTGATATTTAAGTGTTCATACAATCATACTACCAATCTATCATGCAAGTTCTACTGGCATTCAGTTGGCATTTTTCGTTCATTGTAAAAGCTAGTAGGTACGGAGTATCATGCATAATATAACTGCTCCTCCGTTTCAAAATATTTGACACTGTTGATTTTTTAGAACATGTTTGACCATTCGTCTTATTCAAATTTTTTTTTATGAAATATGTAAAACTATATGTGTACATGAAAGTATATTTAACAATGAATCAAATGATATGAAAAGAATAAATAATTACTTAATTTTTTTAAAAAAAACGAATTGTTAAACACGTGCTAAAAAGTCAACGGTGTCAAACATTTTGAAACGGAGGGAGTATATTATAGGCCGATTGGGAACAAGATCAAGTGCTCAACCGCATTTCTGAGCCATATGCCGACTGAATTGAATGGGGCTCCAACTAACCTATTGCGTATAGGCCAGCCACGGTTACTGCATAGAAATTGCGATGGACCTTCAATTCCATCTAATAGATGAATCGTGTACTACTTACGCACCGAACAACTCATGGTGGCCTTCCCCCATGCCCTTTGTCCCGGTGGCCTCACCGTACCTATGAAAGATACCTTTCATTTCGTTTTCATTTTACCACTACTCCTACCTTGTACTAGGAGTAACTAACTTGTCAGCCTTCCCGATGTAGAGTGCCCATTTCCTGAATATGGCATTTGCTGATGAAGTGATGACACTGGCTAGTGGAGTGGCATGTGCTGCGTGTGTGTGTGAACTGTTTAGCTGAAGGCCAAGACATCAATCTTGCATAGCATTAAACCTGACAGAGATTGGTATCCATGTTGTTTGTGATGATTTGGATCAGCCATTTTTATAAGAAAACAAAAGCTGTTTTGATTGACAAAGAGCACCACTAATCCACCACTATAGCAAGCTTAGCAGATCATACTACTTGTGCATTTCCGTGTTTGCCCCCCTGGTTGTGTCATCGCGGTTTGCAAACACCTGCACATCACTACGCCGACAGCTTAAAATTAGACAGGTGTACGACTAAAAAGGGCTTAAATCTACTACTGTTTACATAAGGACATCTCTGCTCGATCAGCTATGTACTACTGGCAGCATTCAGCTACCTCCATCTGATTACTCCATGCTCTCAAATCGTAACCTCCAACAGATTATAGGACTCAAACAGCTCAGTGACTACAGATGATTCGACCGAAGTCGCATACAAATGGGTGTGAGATTGTGAGAGAATGGTCAAATTTACTTGGTATACGAGTAAAATAATCTGAACTCCGAAGCATGTTTTGAGGAGGGAAGAAGTGAGATTAGCACCGAGAAGAGTGAGCTTTTGCAGAGCAAGGAGTAGTAGGTAGGACAAGTGGTGACGGGGAGATGAGCCCACTGTCTCAGAGCTCACATCTCACAGGCTCACAGGGTCGCAGTGATGAGCTGCCATCTTTGTACTGTTCCAGTGTTTCTACTCCTCTTGCCCCCACACGGGCACACTCTTTTTCAACTCCTCTCTTTCTCTCTCTACGAGCAACTACTACGGGGTTGAGAGAGAGAGAGAGAGAGAGAGAGAGAGAGAGAGAGAATGGCCATTATAATAGAGCCATAGGCCAAAAGCTCAACTGCACTGAGAGCAGCATCAGCAGCAGTTCACTGTCACTCTTCCCAAGAACGGGTGCCAAGGAATCCTAGAATCCAAGAAAGGCAGCAGCTGCTGCAGCAAGAACAGCACAGGGGGAGAGGTGGTGGTGGTGGTGGTGGGGAAGAAGACCACACACATTCGGCTGGGTGGTGGTCTTCTTCTTCTGCTGCTGCTGCCGCTGTTGCCGCTTGTTGGAGTGAGGAGAGTGGGTGAGTGATGGGGAGGGGGTGCCTGGCTGCGCTGCTCGGCGGCGCGGTGGCGGTGGCCGTGCTGGTCGCCGTCGTCCACTGCGCGGTGACGTACGACAAGAAGGCGGTGCTCGTCGACGGCCAGAGGAGGATTCTCTTCTCCGGATCCATACATTACCCGAGGAGCACACCCGAAGTATGTAGTAGTAGTAACAGCATTCTTCAAGAATGTGTGGTTTTTTTTGGGACATTTCGTGGAGGGGAGTTTCTTTTTGGGGGTTGTTCGTGGCGTGGGCTGGCGGTTTCTTGGTGGAAATGCCATGGAAAGCGAGGAGCTTTGTTCTAGCTTTGTTGGAGGTTTTTCCTTTCGGCATCAGATTATTCGCCAACCATTTTTTTTTCTGAACGAAATGAGGGGGTTCTTGAGGTTTTTCTTGAAAATGCTGCTCTTTTGGTCTGCTCCTGCAACCATTTTGGGATTTTTGTTGCTCTGCAATGGTGATATGTTCATGTTCCAAGCTATAATTTTTTGGGGGTAAAAAGAGATGAGCTTGTTTGGTCTCGAATCTTTTGGTGCTGTACTGATTTTTCTTCGTGTAAATATTTGTCAGATGTGGGACGGGCTAATTGAGAAGGCTAAAGATGGAGGCTTGGATGTGATCCAGACCTATGTCTTTTGGAATGGGCATGAACCAACTCCTGGAAATGT
This sequence comes from Oryza sativa Japonica Group, assembly GCF_034140825.1. Lineage (NCBI taxonomy): Eukaryota > Viridiplantae > Streptophyta > Magnoliopsida > Poales > Poaceae > Oryza > Oryza sativa. Next base: position 3,540,096 of record NC_089037.1, on the reverse strand, counting down.
ACTGTCTCTTTCATTATTAACCCCATTTTTTAACAGTGTAATGGCACATCAGGGATTTCAATGGTTTTTGCTGGCTTCGTGCAGTACAATTTTGAAGGGAGGTACGATCTGGTCAGGTTCATCAAGACTGTCCAGAAGGCTGGCATGTTTGTTCATCTCCGCATCGGTCCCTACATTTGTGGAGAGTGGAATTTTGGGTATTCCTCAAGCCTTAATTTGACCGTAGTAAAAACACACAAATGTTCTTTTTTTTCACCATTTTCTGTTCCTTGTATGTCCATATTTTACTTTCGTTTCATGACTTCTGTTGCCATGTAAATTTGCAGTGGATTTCCAGTTTGGTTGAAGTATGTACCAGGCATCAGCTTCAGGACGGACAATGAACCTTTCAAGGTTTGTGGAAGTATTTCAGCATTTCTGGATCTTACCAGAGGTGTAAATCTTGTTCATATGTGTTTCTGACTTGAGTTTTGCTTTGCAGAATGCAATGCAGGGGTTCACAGAGAAAATTGTGGGCATGATGAAGAGTGAAAACCTCTTTGCTTCACAAGGCGGTCCTATTATCCTCTCTCAGGCAAGTGCAAAACTTTGCTTCCCATGTCATGTATATTTTTTTTAGAGAGAGGGCCTCAACCATGTCATGTATATGGATGCAAGCACATTGTATAACATTGGGTTAGTACGTAGTAGTGGTTGAGTAATGTGTTGTTTGCACGATTCATCTTAGCCTGCACATTTTCCTGGGTTGCTCATGGTGCGGTGGGTGTTATTGTTTGGACACAGATTGAGAACGAGTATGGGCCAGAAGGTAAAGAGTTTGGGGCTGCCGGCAAGGCATATATCAACTGGGCGGCAAAGATGGCCGTGGGATTGGACACCGGTGTGCCGTGGGTGATGTGCAAGGAGGATGACGCACCTGACCCAGTGGTATGATGATCTTATCCTCTGTCAAATACTACCACCATCAGGTGTAAATTGTGAAACTATACCGAACATGTTAATACAATTATACAACGATACAGGACATGCTGATTCGTATTTTTGCGAGTTCAGTGGGTTATCTCCATAAGAGGTCATGATTGGTGTTCTAGGTTTCTAGCATATGTATGAGCATATTTGTCGCCTACTCATATATCAAACATATATTAGAAGAAGAAAAATTGACGCCAACCACATTGATTTTGATCTTGTGAAATTTCAGTCGTGGAATATACAAATATCTCATGACTTCTGTACGAACAAATTATTGAAATTACATTTAACCTCTGTTCTTTAAACAGATCAATGCATGCAATGGTTTCTATTGTGACACATTTTCTCCTAACAAGCCTTACAAGCCTACGATGTGGACTGAAGCTTGGAGTGGATGGTAATTTTTTTTCCCCGAGGAACCAATATCTAGTGTTGCAAGCACAATCCCAGTACTTCCATTGATGTGGTTCATGTTTATATAATTTGATTCTGTTGATTCATAGTGGTAGTATAATTGCTCCAATATGCAAAATAATTCAGGTTTACTGAATTCGGAGGAACCATCCGTCAACGACCAGTTGAAGATCTCGCATTTGGTGTTGCTCGCTTCGTACAGAAGGGTGGTTCTTTTATCAACTACTACATGGTATGACAGATAGAGGCTCACTTATGTTTTCTTTAAGCTTCCTAAAGGGTGATACTCATTCTTGTTGGTTAATTGATTTTCCCTCAACTGTAAAAGTATCATGGAGGAACGAATTTTGGTCGCACGGCTGGAGGTCCCTTTATCACCACGAGCTATGATTATGATGCTCCACTTGATGAATATGGTGAGTTACAAGGAATATGCTTAGAGACGTTTTCTGTATTGAGCATGATTTATAAGTGCCCTTATCAATATTATCATCTTCTGCTGCTGTTATTTCTCTACACTATGAGCATATTTGCAGCTTTTCAAGCATTAAGAGTGGATCTTTTTTAAAAAAATAAAATTCAGCTACACCACTATATTCTTCTTACTCAATCCTTTTCTTGTGGGGCTAATACACAGGACTTGCAAGGGAACCAAAGTTTGGGCACCTTAAAGAACTCCATAGAGCTGTTAAGTTATGTGAGCAGCCTTTGGTTTCTGCCGATCCAACTGTGACTACCCTTGGAAGTATGCAAGAGGTCTGTTGTGATTACCCTTTCCTCTCAGTGAAGTATATATATCTTAACCAGCTTGATGTTTCATTTACATATTGAATTTATACTTCAGGCCCATGTGTTCCGATCTTCCTCTGGCTGTGCAGCTTTCCTTGCAAACTACAATTCTAACTCGTATGCCAAAGTTATCTTCAACAATGAAAATTACAGCCTTCCACCTTGGTCAATCAGCATCCTTCCTGATTGCAAAAATGTTGTTTTTAACACTGCAACAGTAAGTTTGGCATATGCTTATCCCATTATAGCATGGTTTCAATTCTGTATCCCTTTTACCTGGATCAAGTATATGATGACTTTGCTTACCTGATTCAAACTGTTGTAATCTCCACAGGTTGGTGTTCAGACAAATCAAATGCAAATGTGGGCAGACGGGGCTTCTTCAATGATGTGGGAGAAGTATGATGAGGAGGTTGATTCATTGGCAGCTGCTCCATTGCTCACGTCAACTGGTCTACTTGAGCAGCTTAATGTCACAAGAGACACCAGTGATTACCTCTGGTACATTACGAGGTAATGCCAGTCGATAAGTTGCACTTTGCACGTAAAAATTGCAATGTACATAACGATGAATCTGGGAAATGGTGACTATTAGAACCCCTTGTTCGCTGAACTTTGCATTGATTTTCTGATTATGGCAATTGAGAAGGTGTCCTTTGTTCTAAATTTTAGTTTTCACAGAAGTAACGATTTTCTAAAATTATTTCATCACCATTGACAGTGTGGAGGTAGACCCATCTGAGAAGTTTCTACAAGGTGGCACGCCTCTGTCACTCACTGTGCAGTCTGCTGGCCATGCGCTGCATGTCTTCATCAATGGGCAACTCCAAGGTTTCTACTTGAAAATGCTCCCCAGTCTATAGAGTATTAATGTAGTAAAAACTTAGTGAACAAAATAACCCGCAAAAGAAGTAATGAATAAAATGATTATAATTCCCTTTTGTAGGTTCTGCCTATGGAACCAGGGAAGATCGGAAAATCTCATATAGTGGCAATGCTAACCTTCGTGCTGGTACAAACAAAGTTGCACTGTTGAGTGTTGCTTGTGGACTGCCGGTTCGTGCTCTCATCTCTGCATGAATTTGTACATGTTTACAGCAAATGATCAATTGTATGAGTTGGATTTTTCTTGTCCTGCTATATAGAATGTCGGAGTGCATTATGAGACGTGGAACACTGGTGTTGTTGGTCCTGTTGTGATTCACGGGTTGGACGAAGGTTCAAGAGATCTGACTTGGCAGACTTGGTCCTATCAGGTATATTCAGCATACTGGTAGCCTGGTGCGAGTTAACGTAAGAATGAATAAACATGTGACTTCTTCCATTCCAGGTTGGCCTGAAAGGTGAACAGATGAATCTAAACTCCTTAGAAGGCTCAGGCTCAGTTGAATGGATGCAAGGATCATTGGTAGCACAAAACCAACAACCGTTGGCATGGTATAGGGTATGGACAATTAACCTTGCCATAATCATTTGATGATTACTTGCCTCCCATTCTTACGATAGTTTGTTTTTGTAGGCATACTTTGATACTCCCAGTGGTGACGAGCCACTGGCTCTGGATATGGGCAGCATGGGTAAGGGTCAAATATGGATAAATGGGCAAAGCATTGGACGGTACTGGACAGCATATGCGGAAGGTGACTGCAAAGGTTGCCATTACACTGGGTCATACAGGGCACCCAAGTGTCAGGCAGGTTGTGGTCAGCCTACACAGCGCTGGTAAGAACATTCACAACAATATTTGAATTTTCTGGCACCTCTTGCCTTCTCTTTTGCTGTACACAAAACCATCATGTACTACTTGATATTTGGTTCCTTTTCCCTTGTCCATTAAAACTGGAGTGCTCCATCACATCCCTTTTTGGTTCTATTGTCTAGTCAGTGGAGTACTATATTAACAATAAAAATTGAACTCTTGCATTCAGGTATCATGTGCCAAGATCCTGGTTGCAACCAACTAGAAATCTGCTAGTGGTTTTTGAGGAACTTGGCGGTGATTCTTCAAAGATTGCCCTTGCGAAGCGGACAGTCTCAGGTGTCTGTGCTGATGTATCTGAATATCATCCAAATATCAAGAACTGGCAGATCGAGAGCTATGGGGAACCAGAGTTCCACACGGCAAAGGTGCATTTAAAATGTGCACCTGGGCAGACCATTTCTGCAATCAAATTTGCTAGCTTTGGGACACCTCTTGGAACTTGCGGAACATTCCAGCAAGGGGAGTGCCATTCAATTAACTCAAACTCTGTTCTTGAAAAGGTGAGAACGCTGTTTGGTCATTTTGGTCTACCTGAAATTTTTTTCTTAAAATAATGTGGACTACCTGCACCTGGACAGAAAGACCCTTCGCAGCAAATTAACCCTGTTCAAACCACTTGAATTTTTTATCATTTTGCAAAGAAACTATAATCACTGCAATTAGTCCATGAACTTACCACACATATCACTGATTTTTTCTGGTGCTTATTTGAATAGAAATGCATTGGACTACAAAGATGTGTCGTCGCAATCTCTCCCAGCAACTTTGGTGGAGATCCCTGCCCGGAGGTGATGAAAAGGGTGGCGGTTGAGGCGGTATGCTCTACCGCTGCATAGGGCAATTTCTTTGCCGAGACGAATTTAGAGATGGCACCAAACAGGTGGGCTTGTGCTTGATCAAAGCACACAGAAAGCGATGCAGAGTAGAGTTCAACTGTAAAGTATCGACGCCACATAGCTGTGGCTGGAGGATTAGAGATCGATTCTAGCATTCACTCAGTCGAATTTCAGATTAGAGGATTCTAACTCTACTGCATCTCCATGAATTGTTCAGAGTGACCAACTGCTAATTGAAGTTGGTCCTGGGATGGAGTGCAGGGAGAGTAAAGGCAAAAGATTGGTGCATTCTTTTGCTCGCGTTAGTGTGCGTGTTGTGTTGTTTCATCTTTCTTGAAAGGAAGAAAGATGCCGATGAATTGTGCATGTATCCCATATGAGGAATCGTTGATTGTGCAGTGAGCATGATATGCTGCAGAACAATTGCTCGTGTCATATTCTGAAGTTCAGAAAAGAGGTTGTCAATTTATCTTCTTCAGATAAACCATATAATTCTTGTGATGAGGCCTGAGGGAGATTTATGCCACAGACATATGCCGCACTAGAAAACAATTTAATCGTTTTAAGGTAGGAAAGATACCATTGTTGTTTTTTCCTCCCCAAAGTATTTTTTGTCTGAAAGTATGAAATGTGGATGATGTATTCAGATAGCATAGGGTACCTTGTCACCAACTGAGCTCAATAATTGAACTTGCATTTCTGGCAATGAAAATGGGGGAGTTTTCCCTTTCACAACAGTAAAAAAAACGGAGAACAATTGAGCTCAATCTGGCCGGCAGCGTGCTAGGCATGATGCTTGCGGCTCAATGACTGACAAAACATTATCCTGAATGAAATTGTGGACCTTGCCCCTTCCGGAACTGATGACCACATGAATTATTAACAGTTGAGAACATAGGGGCATGAATGCAGCAATAGCTCCCAACAGTAATGAAACAAGTAGTAATAATTTTGCATCTCATATATGGGACACCCCCCGGTGCACATTCAGAAACGAACAAATGATTGTGCTAAAGAAATACTGCCACAGCCAAACCGACATTCACGCGGCCAAAAAAAAGAGAGAAGAAGATGCAGAGTAACCACAAGACATTCATTCAGCTCTGAACAACAATATATTAGTGCTAAAATGGAAGAGCAAACAAATGCAGCGTAAACAACAATCAGCAAGCAACTGTCTCTCTCTGATTAACTGATCTGATAAAGGTCTAGAACCATAAACTAGGGGTTTAGAAAACGTATCCTGTCAGTCAGAAAAGCAGATGTCGCGCGTCCCGTTGCGCGCAGCAAATCTGCAGCGCAGGGGCAATCCAATAATAAAAGGAGCTTCCTTTTTGACGATGTGCTCCCCCTACCCTTCGACCTCGCCTGTCGGCTGACTGGGATGCGGCTACCGACGCCCGCCCGATCTCCTGAATGTTTTTTCGAGGTTATTTCGTCATGAATTTGCTCTCCAATCTGAGTGATATGGTATCCAAAATCAGTGCAGAATGGCATGGCAAATCCACGGCTTCGACGACGCCAGCGAATGTTGCATGTTATTGATGCATAAGGGCATTAGGGCAGCACATTTGGCATCTGGAACTGGTCGACCGAGCTAGATTGAAATGTCGTTGTTTGTGCAGTGAGCATAGCATCGGTTCGTTGGATTGCATACTGCAAGTCTGCGATGACGGTGCATTTCAACGGCCAATGTCAGCTGCGATAGGATTCAACGGCTGCTTGCATCCATCTCAGATGGTTTCGATAGAGAAGCACTGTATCGTCTCGAATTTGAGTGATGGTACCCAAAAAAACGATGAAGAAAATCTTATGTGGTAATCTTTGTTGCTGCTCTACCTCCATGTTGCCACGACAAGTCGAAAACAAGCGAGAAAACAAGGGGGACGGAGAATTGAACTCCGACCCCCTACCGTCGCGAATCATGTGCTGCCTTTCCTTTCGTCTTCGCGCGTCTGTTTTGGGCCGTTTCACGGACAACGGCATGTCAAATCCACGGCCTTTCTCGTGCTCGTGCCAAGGCCTCCAGGCGTTACACGCTCGTCATCGGCCCAAGCAGCAAGCCACCGGCCCACCGCTCCTCTTTCCCTACTTCGCCGAGCCCAAGCGCCGCCGTCTTCGACGACGCCAACAAACGCCGCAGAAAACGAGATTTGGGGCCTGTTCACTTTGTTGCAAAAAAAAAAAAAACCTTACCAAATTTTAACAATGTCAAAATTTTGACAGGATTTCTTATATAGTTATCAAAATTTAACAGCAAACTAAATGTAGCTACTTTTTTGATAACTTTACCAAAATTTGGTAAGGTTGAAAATGACATCAAAATGAAAAGGGCCTTGAAGTGAGAGATGTACCTCCAAACAATTTTTAATAGAAAATTGTGAGTGTGTTTAGGATTGATCACGGGATCTTGGAGTTGAAAGATCATGGGCAGCACAGCACAGTATCGGTTCATTGGATTGCACACTGCAAACCTGTGATGAGTGCGCATCATCAATGGCCAATGACCAGGATGACTGGTGTAGTAGTACCACGTCTTGCATCTCAGATATGTCTGATGTCTCTAATTCGCTCGAAACAAATGTAGAAATCTTAGGTGCACAATGGTGATGATTCCTGTTGCAGCTAGCCAGCGATCTTACCGTTGCCTTGAAAAATAACGATAATATTGAGAAAACAGGGGGTTCGGAGAACTAAACTCCGAACACCACCCGCGCCGTGTATTTGGGCCGTCTCACGAAGATGTCATTGCAAAATGGAATAAGTTCACTTTTACTCCTTTAAAAGTTGTCTTAATCTAATCCATGATCCTAACTGTAAAACCGGATATCTCCACCCCCGAACTACTGAAACCGGTGCAATTTAACTCCCTTGGTGGTTTTAAATGGCGGTTTCGCTGATGTGGCGTCTATGTGATAGTGTTGACCTAGTCTGTGGCATTGACGTGGAGTTTAGGTGGCATTAGAGTTAAAAACATATATGTGGGACCCATTTATCATTCACACAAACAAAATTATAGGGCCCACTGACATGTGGACCCTACATGTCATCCTCTCTCTCTTCTTCCTCCCTCTCTTTCCCTTCTCTCTCTCCACTTCGGCCTTCTGCAAGAGGCGATGGCGGCAGCGGCAGCGACGGCGGCGGTGGCGCGAGGGTAGGCGCTGGAGGCACTGGAGCGGTGGCGGCGACGGACGGGGACCGGAGTGGCGGCGGCGCTTCGGGCTAGAGTTGGCGTGGATGGAGGCGGAGGCGGCGACAGAGGAGATGGCAGGCGGTCGAGGGCCGGAGCGACGGCGGGTCGGCGGAGAGCCTGGCGGCCGGTGGTGGCTAGCGGGGAGAGAGCTAGTGGCGAAGGCCGCCCCCATCTTCCTCCCTCCTCGCCGGGCTCCGCACGCACCTGCCCCGATCGGTGGAGCGGATTACGCGGTTGGGTCCGTACCACGGGCTGCCAAAGGCGGACGGCTTGGGCTTCGCGGCGGACTTACGGATGGTGATGCGGGCCTCGCCGAAGAGGGATGTGGACGCCGCGCGACCATTACTGCGGAGGAGAGCGCCGTGGCGAGTGAGTGAGCATCTGAGTTGCTCCACGGCTCTGGGGTCTACGCCGGCGGCTGTGGTGGCACGGCGGCGGGTGGCCATGGCGAGTTGTTCGGGCCTTGCCTGCCTGCCGCCGCTCCCGCCCGCCGATGCACGGCTTTCCGTCGGGGCCCAGCTCCCTTGACCCTTGATGCCGTCGCCTGTTGCCGCCCGCCGCTGTGCGCCCTTCGTTGCCATCGAGCCGCTACCCTCGTTTCTGTCGGATGAAGGTGAATAGAAAGGGGAGAAGAAGAGAGAGATAAGGGAGAGGGAGGGAGGAGGTGGGGCTCACAATATTGTTTGTGTCAATGACAACTGGGTCCCGCATATATTTTTAAATTCTAATACCATATAAGCACCACTTCAACACCACGTCGGACGAAAACTAAGTCAACACTGTCACGTAGTCGCCACGTCAGCGAAACCACCCTCCAAAATCACCCGGAGAGTCAAATTGCACCGGTTTTAACACTTTAGGGTCAAGATTTTTGGTTTTGTGATTCAGGATCACGGATTAGATTTTAGTTACTTTTAAGGAAATCCAAGTGAACTTCTCCTTGCAAAATCCACGGCCTTCCGCTCGGTCGGGTCCATGCGCACACCCGCGCGTCGTCGTCGGCCCAACCAAACACCCCAAAAAACCACCGAAATCTCACGAGGCGGCAACGCATCAACCCCAGTGCCCGTGTGCGGCCGTGCCCCGCGCCCGCGCGGCTGTGCCGTGGCGGGCTCGCGGCACGGCACGGTGACGCGCGACCGTACGTGCAGCCACTCGCTCGACACGGCTGCCTGCCTGCCCACCTCCAAGTACATTTAACGTCACCTCCATCCTCACACATGGACTGTCCTCCCACCTGTCTCCCGCCATCGTCTCGCCGCCGCTTCTCCCTCTCCCTCTCTCTCTACTCATCATGTGTGCGGATGCGTCGCCCATGCATCCATCGCCAAAATTATTGGTCACCTGATGACCGATTCTCTCCTGTGATTTCAGTGCAGTTTCAGCGAGATCGATCTACCTTTCCGGGACGCCTCCATGCCTGTGGCTTGGTTGACGATCAAAGCGTGTGCGTGCCGACGCTTTATGGAAAGTACGAGATCTTGATAGCAAAGCGCAGAGAGAGAAAAAAGTTGGGAAAAAAAAGGGGGAAGAGGACGATGCTGGATGACGGAATAAAGATGCAATTCTCGATTAGATTAGATGGATAGAGTGATAGATAGATAGATAGATTGATAGATACTATTGTTTTTTGTCTCTCTCTCGGACACTCTTGGCCTACCTACCTCCTGTTCATCATCAGTCGGGAGAGGCAAAAGCTACGAAAGCCATCTGTCCCCAGCTAAGCTCTGCTTTTGCAAACTGCAATTGCAATCGCAGTGTAGTGTGGAGTGTGTGCTCTGCCTGTCTTGTAGCCATAGGCACACAAGAATGTGGTTGTTGATCTGGATCGCAAGGCCTGATCGTATCGGAGTAACGGAATGTGACATCAAAAGGCGACGACGCATAGAAAAATATCTCGCCGTCTGATTTTTTTTTTACTTTACCTTTGCATCTTCTCTTCTCTGTCCCATCCTGCTCATATTTCACCACCTCGTGCAGACTGGAACTGAATTCTGTATAGATCCTGCATGATAAAGAGTTCAGTTTGTATATGCTGCTCATGAACTAAGCCGTACCTGTACGTACGCAACCGGATCAATCATAGAATTTAAGTTCCAAGTGATCACAATATCAGTTGCTACCTCGGGATGCAGTCTTGCAGGCTCCATTGGTACTTTATGCTACTATATAGATAGATGCCTAGATGGTCAATGTTTATCTGCCAATTCTACCACCATCTGAATGTATATATATACAATCAGCCAGAATAAATAGTTGTGGCACATGAACAAACAATCATTGGCAACTGATGTGAACGATGATGATCCACAGATCGAACAGCTGCTGGAACCCGGTTGGCTATCTCCACTAGTAGCAACTTCCACAAGGCTGCTTCGGCGAAAAAGAAAAGAAGAAGTCAGAAAAAGACGACAAGAGAAACAACCCAACTGCAAGGTGATGACCATCTAGACAGACAGGGTTAGGTAGTGCGCTTGCTCAGCAGCTAAAATGTTAATGGCATCATCACCCGTGCGCGTTTCACGTGACTTGACATGGAAAATTCTTCTTTATCCCCCGTTCGGTAGAGAACCATTTTCTGAACGCATTTCCTTTTTGTTCTTGTCCTCATTTAAAGATTACAACGTGCAGTTTTTAATTTCAATATCAATTAAATTGTTAATAAGAGGTGCATATGCTCCTTGTTAATCCCAATCCGTCCTTAACAATGTTGATCTGGGTTAGTTGCATCGTGATTACCTCCGTAATTTTCCTAAAATTATTGGACCTTTTGTCTGAACTCAGCTGTCGTTCATCTAGCGTGAAACTGCCACTTGTTCGTCAGGTAGCTCCTCTCTTCTCTTCTTCCTATCCTATCTTTCCGTTTGATTTTGACAGCCTTGTGTTCGCATGCAGCGATGATTGGCCACATTCAGACTCTTGCCAATTGTCCTGAACAGCGTTCTCTTCTATGGACTGGTCTTGAACAGTCTCTGAAAGTAGCAGAAGTTTATTCTCTATTATCCTACAGTATCTCAGATGAAAAATAATCATTAGAAACTTCTGTTGGTTATAGGACACCACACCGTTCTAACAGTGTAGCAGAAGAGATTGGCGAATCATGTATCGACACGGCGAATTAAGATAGTCCCAATCACCTAATTCCAGTGACGATCCAACAGAATTGAGGTCAGCTTGATAAAGAAAAGTAAAGTGGACAAGGTGAGTGTAATCACAGAAACGTAAGTACATGAGGACCCTGATGCAATTGCGTTGGGTGGCACAGGCCGATCGATCTGAATGAGTCTGAAACTTCTTCGGTCCTTTTTCTTTTGAGGGAAACAGGAGAGGAGACCCCTCTTCGTTTCAGGAACCGACATGCTAGTATCTGTTAGTAGCTGGGGTGATCCAACCTGATGGGATGTCTATAACTAAATGTGATATGACCTGTGTTTCTTGAAAAGTAAGGATTGTGAACTACACATTTCTGATTGTTATGGGCCTGTCCCTCTAAAATGGAGTACTACTCTCTGTCTTGAATATAGTCGCAAATGAATAATATGTGTATCTTCTCCTCTTTGTAACTGTAAGGTTGTGGGTTCGCGAAAAAGAAGTGAGGTTGTAAATTTCAAACTAGAATTGTAAATGTGGAATTAAATTCGCCCAAATCTATGAAGATCCCTGTCATGGCATTATTGAATAGATTTGTAGTCCATTGAAGACTAATTCGTTTCCTTGTACAGTAACGAGACTTCTAGGTAACACAATCAGATACTGTGTAAAAAAAATAAATGAGATGTGACCTGTGTTTCTTGATAGTAAAGACATGCTAATGACATTCTCAACGATTTCCTAATAGCTTGAACAAAACAAACCTCATGATGAAACTGAAATTACTAAATTATTTATAATTTTTCTGAGAATCATATGCCTTAGAATACATTCCATGAAAATTGTGAACAGTCACAGAGACAACAATACGCATTCCTTGTCCGACTGCATGACTCTACCCTATTATGGTTCAAATCCCAATGTCTACAAATATGGTTTTGTGCATCCTTATTCGGTATAGAGGCTAGAAATAATCCTCTTTTTCTTTAAAAAAAATGCGTTGGTTGTCAATTATACTCAGCTATAATAATCGCATTTTTTCGCCGAATCTCGTCTCTTCGAAGTTGGCCCACATGTCAGCGAGAGGCACCTGCAAAGCAAAGGCAAGGAGTTGGGAGGTCAAATTCATTATTGGAGGGGACCATGAAGACACTTGTCCTTGCACATCACTACCTCATGCCCAATTTCTAAAGCAAGTGTGTGCCACCAAACTGAAATAAAGTTGAGCATTAGTTTTGTGGCCTTGGGGGCCTCCTGTTGCACTTTTAACTAGAAATGAAAAGAAATGAGAGATTTTGGGCAATGCAAATGTATATATGCAGTACATTTTTTTGCACTTCGTCCTGTGAGATGTCTGCATCCTCCCCCTATGCAAATTGCTAAGGAGCATCTCATGATCAGTTGGAGAGATTGGAAGGTTCAGAAGGGAAAAGAGGGTTTAGGTCTACCAACTGGTTGTTAGCAGACTAATACGTCTTAACAGATGCCGTCACCTACTCCGAGTGATCGGCCTCCTAGCAATCAAGAACCACCTAAATATGGCAAGCTGGGTTAGAATTCAGGTAAAAACACACCAAGCAAGTGATAACTGAATTGCACCTACTCTATTTGAATGCACAGAGTGAACTAACTGAACTGCTCAACAAGTACTGTTTGCTGTAAGCGCAAACTCAAGAAGAGTAAAAACTGAGAGTTTTTAGACTGACTCCTTTTTGTGCTACTGTCAGTGGATGAACTGAGTTAATTCATTGGAAAAATCATTACTACTTGATTGTTCAGTCAAAAAAATTGAAAGTGAAAGAATCCACTAGAATTTGCGGCTAGCTCCATGTACAGACTACAAACCAAATTGCAAGTTCAGATTGAGCGTTGGATGATCCAGGGATACTGCAATAGTTGCATTCAGTCAATCTCGTCCGTTCAATTTCCTGCTGCATGTTCGACTGCTACAGCCGATGAAAATTCCAGTGAATCCACGAGTTGAAACCTAAGTGAGAAAATGAGGGAGCGGGGAAAGAGATAGAGAAGAATAATCGAAAGGAAACAGACAAAATGGTGGTGGGGTTTCTTTAGGATTTGTAGGGAGATAGTGTTAGGCAGCGCCTTATTGGTGGCAGCCGTATATTATTGCTCAAGGAAAGAGTGAGGAGTTAGAACAACTCTAGTGTAGCCTACAGAGTGAAACCAAAAGAGAGAAGGAAAAAAAATAACAAAAAGGAGTAGATGCAGTTTTAGTTCTTATTATTCTAATCTTCTCTCTTGTTGCAATTTCTTTTTAGAATCCTTGGGATCATCTCTGTCCCCGTTCTGGGTGGTTTCTGTCATACTCCAGGAACTGTCTTGTTCTAGCTCTTTGCTTGGTCTGAAAGTCGATTTCTGCACAGGTATATAGCCTTATCCTATCAGGTTTAACGTTGTTCTTTGGTTGCATCAGTTTGTCTTTGAGTTTGATCTGAGAAAACCAAAAGGAATTATCTTTTTGGGCTTGATTGGTGTTCATATGAATTCTTGGTATTGTCTTCTGCCTTCTTGCTTGTTGAACTTTCCGTTTCTTGTTAGCTCCTTTGTGGTTGGTTGGTGTGCCAACTGAAAAGATTGCTTCTTGTTACGTAGATTATTGTTGAGATTGTTTTCTGAATTTCTCAAGCAGCGGTGAGTTTTTGTTGAAATTGAGCTGAATTTCTCTGAAACCAACTATTTCTGGATGCATTCGTTTTTGTAGCTTGCTGAGAAATTCAGACTCCTTTTTTTCCTTTTCATGATTTCACAAGTACTGGTTTGAACTGCTATTTTGTTCGCATTAGATGCTGAATTTATCAAATTGCAGGTACTGCGAAAGCTTTGGGAATAGTATTGCAGAAAGCGCAGCAATCTGAAGCTTACTGTCCAAGGTAGACAGCTGACATAAGCAGTTTAGCACTTGAGCTATGTTGGATTCACTTCCTCGTCTTCCTGACATATTCCAGTTTTTCCTCTCTTCTTTCAAGAATCGGAATTACTTCAGTTGTACTAGGAATTCTGAACTTCGTTTGTAGTTGCTGTCTGAATTTGTGGCTACTGTTTACTACTGGACTCATCGTCACGTCTCTGACAAAACTCAGTACACCATGTTGATGCACGAGATGTTTTTGCTCCTATTAAATCTTCTGTGGTTTTTTCTCTGAAACGTCTGACTCAAGTATGAATGTTACTAGAAAGCAACAACCTAAAATCAGATTGCAGCAATCCAGCAGTCTGAATTTACTACCTGAAATCATCTCAAAGACGAATTGGTACTACTAGTTTTGAATCCTCACTCGTTTTTTTTGTTCTCTTTTGCAGCCAGTTTGCAGCTGAAGCCAAAGACTGAATCTTTCATCAGGGTTTGATAATATCAAATACCCTTGTGATGACAGAGTTAATCAGTTTGTCTCGTCATCTACGTGATGATTCTTCTTCAGTCTGTCTCTTCTTCTGCTTCTGAAGACGATGGCCACATTCTTCTCCTCTTCCACCAATCAGAGAGACCTCACCGGCGGCGGCGGCGACGGAGGCGACATGTCGTTCCAGCACTACCCACCGCCGTCTAACCCTTACTCGGACTCGTCGGCCGGCGGCCTGATCCCGCTCCCGGCGAGCATCGTGTCGCATAGCCACATTGCGCACGGCGGCGGCGACGAGCCGGCGGCGTTCAGGGAAGCGGCGACGGCGGACGGCGGCGAGATGGGCCTGCAGACGCAGCTGCTCATGGCGCACGGCGCGGCGGCGCGGGGACACCAGGGCGGGCTATCGCTTAGCCTCGGCACGCAGGTGCCGGTGTCTCTCTACCAGTACAGGCCGGCGGGCATGGCGGCCGCCTCGCTGCTCAGCCCGAGCCAGTCGTCGCCGATGGCGGGGAGGAGCGCGCAGAACAGCATCTACGTGCAGAACTCGAGGTTTCTCAGGGCGGCGCGCGAGCTGCTCGACGAGGTTGTCAATGTCCGCGACGCGATCAAGCGGAAGGGTGACAAGAACCAGGGCAAGGATTCCGGCGAGTGCAAGGGCGGTGACGCCGCCGGCGACGACAAGGCCGGCTCGAACCCGCAGGAGCAGGAGAGCAATTCAGCCCCCGAGCTCTCGCCGTCGGAGAGGCAGGATCTCCAGAACAAGGTCACCGCGCTCATGGCCATGCTCGATCAGGTAATGCCTCGATCTCCATGACTCCATGTCACTTCCGAACAAGAAGAACGTGCTCGTCAATGGAGGTTTTGTTGCGTTGTGGCGCGCGCGGCAGGTTGATCGGAGGTACAGGCACTACCACCACCAGATGCAGATCGTGATGTCGTCGTTCGACGCGGTGGCCGGCGGCGGCGCGGCGAGGCCGTACACGGCGCTGGCGCTGCAGACGATCTCCCGCCACTTCCGGTCGCTGCGGGACGCGATCGGCGCGCAGGCGCAGGCGGCGCGGCGGGGCCTCGGCGAGCAGGACGCGTCGGCGCAGGGCGGCGGCGGCCTCTCCCGGCTGCGCTACATCGACCAGCAGCTGCGGCAGCAGCGCGCCATGCAGCAGTTCGGCATGATGCAGCAGCCGCAGCACGCGTGGCGCCCCCAGCGCGGCCTCCCGGAGTCCGCCGTCTCCGTCCTCCGCGCCTGGCTCTTCGAGCACTTCCTCCACCCGTAAGAACCACCTCCGCCGTCATCCATGTCGATCGATCGATCTCAATCTAATCCTCACCAATGGCGCCATGAATATCCATAGGTATCCGAAAGATTCCGAGAAGCTGATGCTTGCGAGGCAGACGGGATTGTCCAGGGGGCAGGTGAGATTGAGCTCCATGAACTCGACGCTCTCATGCAAAGCTGATGGATTCAAATCAAGAAGAGAATTCCATGGTTTTTTTTTTCTTTTTTTACGTAGGTATCGAACTGGTTCATCAACGCGCGCGTGCGGCTGTGGAAGCCAATGATCGAGGAGATGTACAAGGAGGAGTTCGGCGCGGAGATGGACTCCAACTCGTCGTCGGAGAACGGCGGCGGCGGCGGCGGCAAGGGCAAGGACGAGGCGATCTCGTCGGAGGACCGCGACGAGTTCCAGAGCCCGTCGAGCGCCGCCGCGGCGAGGCACGCCGGCGTCGCGGGCCAGCTCAACAACCCGTTCAAGTCGGAGGCGATGGGCGGCGCCGCCCTGGACGTCGGCGTCGGCGTCGTCGGCCTGTCCAGCTGCCTCGGCGGCGCCATGGGCACGTACGCCACCGGCCTCAACCTGAACCACCACGTGCACCACCCCGGCGCCGGCGGCACCAGCCTACTGCACGACGCGCTGCACCACCACCACCACGGCGGCGGCGGCGACGCCAGGTTCGTCTCCTACGGCGACATGGCCGACCTCGGCGGCGGCGGCGGCTACGACGGCGGCAGCGTGTCGCTGACGCTGGGCCTGCAGCACTGCAACAACGCCGGCCCCGTCCCGGCCGAGCAGCAGGGCCTGCTCTACGGCAGCGCCGGCGACTTCGACTACATCAACGGCTCCGACGACCGGCAGCGGTTCGGCCCGGCGTCGCAGCTGCTGCACGATTTCGTCGCGTGATCAAAGCACGGCGCGCGATGGATGCATCGTCTGCGGCGGCGGCGGCGGCGGCGGGGAATAACGCAAGACGGCGTCAGAAGCCTGGGCCGGCCGGCCGGCGCCGTCGGCGAGGGTATACAGGTATACAAGCAATATACACGTACACTCGTGTGTTGTGTTGGGGGGGTAAGTAAAGTGATCGAAGTAGGGGTGATCAGGGGTGTAATTGTAAAACTGTATATGAGAAGGGGGTGTAGCTTGCTGTAAAGATAGATTGGTATTTTTGCTAGCTTGCAGATTTCTCTACTGATTGATGCATGGATCATTCATATATATATATGTGGTGATGTGTTGGGTCAGATTGGACCAGATGTTCAATGGATTACTGTGAATTGCAGCTACAAATGTTTCATGTTTTGTACCAGATGTTATAAAGCAATGCAGATAGGAGGGGGGGGGGGGGGGGGTGTATGAGTTTTGTAACACTTTTTTTTACTGCAAGTTCATGATCTGAACTTCTGAAGATGCATGAGACAGATTGAACCAAGCACACACCATGAAAAATTTCAGAAGAAACTCAGAAGCAAATATAAGTGCAATAGTCATTTTAATGGTCATATATCAAACTGGCAGTACTTGAATACAAGAGAATCTCATTATGTCCAGGAACTTATAATGCGAAAGGTCAATCAAAAGCATCTTAATTCTTACACTTGATAACTAGTATATGTAGTGTGCCCCATTTTGCATTAGTATTCAACTTAGCATGCTGCATACCATCTGCCAAACACTTCAAAAGATCACAGAAAACTTGCTCAGGTTGTTTTTAATTCCTCCCCCTAGTTCTTCGTCACATGTTGGTCACTGGTCAGCATTCAATGGTGGTATTCACCTACAAAAAAAATGTGAAGGACGGAGATCAGATTATGATCTAATCAGACTTCAGAATCATACTAATCATTGAGATATACCTTTTTAATAGGGCTTTGATATCTTGTTTCAATGCAGAGCTTTCAAGGAACCTGTCCTCGCTATCTGAAACATCCACCGTTGCGAGCTCAAAATCATCACTGCTGCAGAGCTCATTCCACTCGAACCACAGCTTCGACACTCGTTCTTTCTTGAAGGCGGTGTGGTGATCATCCTCCTCAGGCGAATCAGCAGCGACGAGGCGGTAGCAATACACCATTTTAGACTGTCCTGGCCTATAGGCACGGCCAATCGCCTGGCGCATCACTGAAGGGTTCTCATGGACATCCAAGATCACTATACGAGACGCGCCAACGAGGGAGATGCCCTCGCCACATGCCTTGATGGAGCCAAAGAAGACTCTAGCATCTGGTGAGTTGTTGAATCTATGGACTGCTTGCTCACGCTGATCCTGAGTTGAGCCACCAGTAACCCTGAAAATATGTACCTCTGATTTCCATCCTTTCATTCTACTGACCAGCTTTTCCAAGAAAATCAAAGAGCGCACATACTGGCTGAACACGAGTACCTTCCCTCCCGTGGCTTCTGAAAGAGACAACAGATTGTGTACAAACTTGGCCTTCACCCCGTCGTTGATATCAATTCCGGATATGATGGAACCGATCTTCCTATTGGTGACATTTCCATCATCTGCATCAGCTTTATTGGCATTCTTCAAGCATGGATGAAGAGAAACGGCATTGCATCTCGAGCGTTTCGCAAATTTATTTATTCCATCCAAGCCCTTAATAATATGTTCCTGTTTGCTACTCATATTGAGAAAAACTGTAAAGTCCACAATTCCAGGTAGCTCATCCAAAAGCTTGCCTTGGTAATAGTGAAGCACATCTGCAGTTAGCTCACGAAGATTTTGGATAATCACCGCTCTCATCTTGTCATTTCCATCTTTCTGAAGGTGTTCTTGAACCAAATCAAAGAAGTCCTTATCTGAGATATTCTTTGATCGTGCACTCTTCCCCATCAAGTCCACCTTGCTTAGTATGCAGTTAACAATAGCACGAGATTTGTCCATCTTCAAGAATTTGGATCGGACAAGTTTCAAAATGTTGAAAACCTCCCTCACATGGTTCTGGAACAAGGTTCCTGAGAGGACTACTTTACGAGGAGTTCGGATGTTTTCCAGTGAAGTGAGCAAGTCTGTTTCCTCGTTTCTTGGAGTGTGTCCTTCATCTAGAATGACAAGGCTCGGGACCTTCAGTAACTTCTCCTGGCACATGATGGCTTCTGTATCAGAAGTGTGATCAGAAACTATGCATGCAAACTGTTGATAGCCCAACAACAGGATACTTCTGCTCTCCTCCCACAAGTTCAAAACTTTGAGTTGTTCAGACCGTTTGTCAGCTTTGGAGGAGTAGAAGTCATACAAAGGAATATCATCAACTTGCCAATGAAGAAATTCGGTTCTCCATGTTGATAGAATTCCCTTTGGGAGAATAATCAATGGCCTTCCAGCAGGGTATTTGGCTAGGAAGCTGTGGACAAAACTAATTATCAAAAAAGTCTTCCCAGAACCTGGTGCATGTGCCAGAATACAGCCACCAGGGTTGTTCTCATCTGCCAAGTTCTTGACCAGGAAATTGAAACCTTCCACTTGGTGAGGTTTCATATGCTGTGAATGTTGAGGGTGGAGGCATAGAGCATCAGGGACCACTTCGAGAATAGCTCCTGAAGTTTTGTCAATTGCATCTGCATCACTAGAATTTCTGTGTTCTGAGGGACGTGCTCTGTACGATTGCTTCCGCTGACACATGTAACAGATAATGAGAAATATTTTTGAACAAAAAGAAGGAATGTAGAAGGAACATAATGTAGAAGGAGGCTAGGCAAGGAGCTATTTAGTTTAAGAGTAGCAAAATGATTTCCATGTGCATTTCTATAAGAGAATCTGTTTCATCCCTAGGTAAACAGGCCACTAAGAATGTAAGTATGTAACAGCAATATTCCCGAAAAAGTATGTAACAACAATCAGGTGACTACAGCCTACAGGACAGCAGGCAAAATATAACTAGTTTATGTTGTGATGATAAATGGAGCATGTGTGCTACCATGAAGTAATTTTGGAAATGTCATAATTTTAATTCTTTTTCAGTAATTAATTATAGTAAAATAATTTGGACCAGAAATTTCATACCTTTTTCCACTGGTACTCAAAAATATTTTCAATACGTTGCTGGATCAGACCACAAACACGACAGACAATGCCCAAATCATCTTTCATCAGGAAATCGTGCTGGCATTCATCCTCTGCTTGTTCACAAGAATTCTCTGATGGGACAATGTTATGATCGCTTCCAACAGTCTGGTGAAGCAAACTAAGTTAGTGAGCCATTCAACAAGAAGAAAGTAATTACAAACCATGAAATAAGCAAAGATTGAGGAGCATTGTTAAAAAGAACTCAGTTGTAAACAAGAGGCAAGTGGTGCTAAACCATACAGAAAGCAAAGGTAGAAGGAGCATGTTAAAAAGAAGGAACTCAGTTCCAGGGTGATGGTAAAGACTAAAGATAAAACATTTACAATTTACATGTTCTGAATGGCAAGGAATTGAGAAGTGAGATAAAACAAACAGAACTTTTTATTGACGGTCAAGCAAAACAGCAGAATGATACTAAATAAAGGCCTGTGCATTAACAATTACTCGTATGAATTTCATACAGTTGGCCTGATCGGCTGCCTTGTTTGCATTTCAGTCAGCCGCTACAGGGAGTTGTATGCACTTGCATGGCTGCGGTAGTTGATTAGGCCAAGTGAGAACAACTTCCTCAGAGTGAGCATGAAAACTGTTATAAAACCTTCCAGAAATAACTATCAGACAATTAAGGGATCTAGGCAGTGAGGTAATTTCTCTCATAGAAACTGTACGTTATATCCTGATCTATCAAACAACAAACACAGAGACAATCGGAATATAAAGAGAGTCAATAGTCAATGGTGTGCAAATCTTATGCGTATTCCCAAAAAATAAAGAAAAAGCCAATGGTATACCTTTGAACATGCCATTGCAAGGTACATGTCCATCCAAAGTCCTTCCAGCTCATCAACTGGGCTGCTGTTGTCATATTGATCAAAATTTCCATTGGTTGGTGACTGACTGCGCATAACTTCACAAGCTAGTTCATCAGAAGCAACAGAGATGATCTCTTTCTTTAAGTTCCCTTTTATCTGGACATTTTCAGCTTGTGCTTCCTCTTCCCCTATCTCCTCATGACCACTCTGTTGAAATGCAAGAGTGACATCAAATAAATAATTTTCAGCCATTCAATAGTATAAACTTAAATGTTGAAACAACACATTTTGTCATACTAGCATAAGTTTAGACAAACATCATAATTTTAAGGCTGGTATATGCTATACGCTGGTCATGGAAACTAAGGATGATTAGTTTCCACCTCTCTTATAAGTTACTCCCTGTAGTTGAAGATATAAGTTATTCTGGGTATTGTTACGATCTCCGATCCACACACATTTGGCCATTACTTTTTATAGCTCTCTGTTTGCAAAATTTATAGAATATTTCTTTTTGAAGAGGAGAGAGGGATGCCCTCTCCCGTTCTGCTAATAGAAACGATAACAAGCTCATTACAAGCCAAAATGTCATCAGGGGAACGGAAAACAAAAAAAATCTACTGGGAGCCTGCTAACTGGATGCTCCAAACTTGAAGGAGACAGCCACACAAAACTACTAGTTTTCCTTGCACAGCCATTACAATCAGCTTAAGGAACCTGGACAGTTTTGGAGAACGAAAAAAAACAGAGATTTGCTTTTGTGTTTCTTGTAGATCGTCTATAGCTTTTTGAAAGTAATTTTAGTGACATAACTACTGATAAAATTTCATGCAACAACTATTTATTCTCAAAGGTTTCAAACTTTGATTGCCCACACTCCAGGACGACTAATTTTGGATCAGGGTTCAGGGGGTAGTATGAGATTCCGTTTACCCGTAATATGCATAAAACTGCTTAATTCTTGTATACACATTAGTAGAATAAAATTTCAGGAATAATTGAGCACACCTTGTTGTAAATAACATCGTTGATGTCCATACTATCCTTTCCTTTCTTAACTGCTTGTGCTTCAGAACTGATGTTTTCATTATCCAGCATGGAGATTTCCTGTTGTTGGGCATGCTGCTCAGGCAGAACGCTTTCTTCAATATAATTCGCATTTTGCTTGGAATCAGATGATTTTTCATCTACAAAGGATGCAACACTGTCCCCGTCATCAGAATCAACTAAAACAACTGTTGTGTTAGCACCAATATTGTCCACATTAGCAAAAGTATAATCTTCATCATTGTCTGAATCCAAGTCAATTATATTACGACAACTAGAGTTTCTTCCATCTTGCACAAGGCGATTTGTTTCTGATGACTTGAGTGGACTGGCATATGGCAACTGGATAGGTACTTCTTGCAGCTTTTGTAGGATGCTGATAAGTTCAAGCCGCTTCATACTGATTGCCTTGTAATCATTCGTGGAGCTCCCATACTTCAAGTCATCGCATTGTTCAAGCAACTGATGACACAAAATTCTGTTACGACTAAGGATGCTTGACTGGGACTGGACCCGTGAAGAGCTATCGTGACCGCTTTCA
Source organism: Oryza sativa Japonica Group (assembly GCF_034140825.1). Taxonomy (NCBI): domain Eukaryota; kingdom Viridiplantae; phylum Streptophyta; class Magnoliopsida; order Poales; family Poaceae; genus Oryza; species Oryza sativa. Next base: position 3,517,932 of record NC_089037.1, on the reverse strand, counting down.
TGCTTCCGCCTTTTGCAGCTATCAGAATCCATCCTAGAACACAAAGGAAGACTTGTTAGTGTTTTAGAAGGTGCATTGTGCATTTGTGCATGGATGATTGCAATAATAAAATGTTAGTACATTGCAATAACAAAAAAGATAATGTATCATCATGAACAGAACTATCACTGATGCAAATAAAACATGCGGTTGTTCTGAAAATTGAAGAAAAACAAAGCAATACTTCGATCATGGATTTACTACCAACAAAAACCCATCTTTCTGTCTGAATCAAATCCATCTATTCTAATCTGAGCTTGCTCGCAACTCCCAGACAGCCGCTTGCAGTGACCAATACCACAGTCCACAAGGGACCCTAAAAAAAATCGACTTCACGGGAAAAAAAATTTGCAATCAGAACTCGGTTATTCGATGCTTGTTTCACAATCCCCATGTGTAGAGTCTAGACAGTTCAATTGGACCCAACTTGCAATTAGTTTGCCAGGACCATAAACCTTGGGGAAAAAACCCCAAAACCCAAGAAACGCACAAAGCTAGGGATAGAAAGGAAATGCCCAATCTGACCGCAAAAATGCCTAACCAGATAACTGAAACAACAGACGTGCATGCAAATGGGAGAGGGCAAGGAAAAACATGATGAGAGAAAGAAAGAACTTCTATTTAGGAATTAGGGAAAACAAGAACTGAATAACACAGTGAGAAATGCGGAAGAAACTCACCTAGCTTCCTTCTGGGTTGAGTGATCGATCTCTCCTCCTCCCCCTCGGAGGGACAGAGGAATCTGAAGAACCTTGCGAGAATCGCTATGAGGGGGAAGAAATCAATTCACCAAAACTTCATGTGAGCACTGGAAGTTGGAACGCATGATGTGCTGTGCTCTTCGTTATGATTCTTGTGAAACACACCACTGAACTTCCAAAATGTGAAGTAGTACTCCAGGCTCCAGTACATATACACTGAACTTTCTTAGACTGTGCAGCTGGGACCCACGTGAGTGGGCCATGCATGTCATAGAGGAATTGACATGGGTTTTCCCTGACATTTGGGAGGATCCGAACGGTTCACCTTCCAGGGTGCTTTCGAGAGGATATGGCGACCGGCTGGTGGTCCAACTTCGCCGCCTCTCTCTCCGACTCCTCGTCGGCAGGAGACACCGCCGATGCCGGCCGCGCCGGCGAGAGAGCCAGGCACTCTCCGGCGGAGTCGCGTGAAAAGCTTCTCGAGCGTCTCGCCGGTTCAGATGGCATAGAAGCAATATGCGGCAAGCAACGCGGCCTTCAAAATCTTCACATTTCTCATTTTTGTGTACGGAAAGCTAAGGTCATGTACAGATGTGCCCTCAATCTTCTCACATCTCAAATCTCATTCAATAAGCCAATACATACTTATATACTCACTCTGTTTCACAATGAAAGTCATTATAACATTTCACATATTTATATTGATATTAATGAATCTAGATAAATGTGATAAATGCTATAATGACTTACGTTGTGAAACGGAGATACTACATATGATCCAGTTGTACAACTCAAATAAATATACAACTATAAATCAATTTAGAGAACATGTATAATGCACTGCGACTGTTTATAATCGTCGATCAAATTCAATTGTACGTGAGTCCAACTGTTGGGACGTATGCATAACAATTTTGTTTTCAACTTCATGCGCGTGAAAGTATTGTGTTCGTGGTGGTCAAGTTCCTGCCTCTTGTGTTCTCGGTCGTCTTGGGCCTCGGCCACCTTACGTTTGTTCGCCATGGCCTCCTGCTGCTGCAGCTCCTGCTGCGCGGCCACCTGTTTCGCCTGCGCCTCCTCCATGGCCTGCTGCCGTAGCCGCTGCTGCGCGTCCACCTGTTTCGCATGCGCCTCCTCCACCTACCTCCGGTACCACGCACGCCACCTCGGCGTCACGGCCTTGTTCTTGTGCATCGCGACGAACCTCTCCACCAGCATATCCCCGCCGTCCTCGAGGGCCTCCCGCCCGATCTCTCTCGCCCGAGCGATGAAGAAATCCAGGATCACGTCGAAGAATTTCTTGTAGGAGGGGGAGTTGTCCATCACCCCGTGGTAGATTTTGCGCAGGAATTCGGAGTACTTCTCGTCGTACTTGTCGCCGCCGGCGACGAGGCCGCAGTGGGAGCCCGGCGACGAGGTGGCCGCGCACAGCCTGAGGAACTCCAGCTCCACGGCGTGGAACGCCGGGCGGAAGTTGTCGCCGGCGCCGCGGTGGCCGCCGCCGCGGAACGCGAGGTCGAGGCGGTCGTGCGCCAGCGCCGCCGCGTGCTCGTCCGGGAAGGCGCCCACGAGGCGGTGCTTGGTCGGGTTGGACGGGTCGACCACGCATGCCGCCCATTTGCCCGTGCCCTTGTCTCGCTGCACGCCGACGTAGTATCTCTGTGTCGACGGCTGAGCGGTGGCTTGCGCCGGCGGCCGCTGCAGTGGCGTCGCGGCGGCGGGAGGAGTGGAGGTCGCGGCCTGAGAGGATGGCGGTGGCATGGTGCGTGCTGGTGGTGGTGCTCCTTCTCCCCCGGTGTTCGGCAGTGGCGCGTGAGGCTCCGTGGGCTGGATGGGGGCTCCGATTGCACGAGAGCTCGTCGGAGCGGGGTACCTCGCCATTGCTGCTCTCTGTTGCTGCGACACGTGAGGATTCCCGGTCGGAGTCGGGATGGTCGGAACGCCCGGCGACATTGCCATTGACGGAGCTCCCTGAGCGTTCGACAATGGCGCGTGGGGCCTCACGGTGGACAGTACTGCTGTATGAGAGCTCCTCGGAACCATGGCCTGCGCCATTGCAGCTCGCGCTCCCCGCATCCGCTTGTGTTGCAACGGTGCGGCCGGGATGCCGGTCACAGCTATGTGGGAGCTCTGACCTGCCGGCACCATCCCAGCCGGCGAAGCTCCCTGCATTGGTGGCGCCGCCCAGGGAGCCCTGATAGCGCCTCTCATCGACGGAGCGTTCTGCACGGGCAGTGATGGCGAAGGACCCCTAGCGGTGGTAGCGGCAGCGCCGGAAGCTCCAAAGCTCGCCGGCCGCGGCACGCCGGTCATCGGTGTCGCGTTCTGCCTCTGCATTGTCGGAGAAGGCGAGGGAGCCCTTGCGGCCGTACCACGAGCAACGGGAGCCCCAAGGTTCACCGGCCGCGGCCCGCCGGTCATCTGTGGCGCGTTCTGCGTGGAAGGGGAAGGAGATGAAACCCTCGCGGCCGCGGCGCCAAAGCTCGCCGGGCGCGGCACGGCGGTCATCTGTGGCGCGTTCTGCACGGGCGGGGAAGGCGTCGCGGCCGTAGCAGCGCCAAGGCTCGCCGGCCGCGCCGCGCCGGTCATCGGCGGCGCGTTGTGCGCTTGGGAGGAAAGCGGTGGAGGCTTCGCGGCCGTTGGAGCACCGGCGCCGGGAGCAGAGAGCGCCGCCATGTTCGCCTCCGTGATCGTGGTGAAGTGGAAGGAAGGATACGTGTTGTGTCACGAAACGTCGAGGCCGTGTTGGCGACTTAAACCGAAGCCATGTCGAAACCGAGTTGATCTCGCTATGCTCCGAGTCGGATTCCAGCTTGGCACACGGAAGCCGCGAACGAAAGCGTATTTTGTGATTACGTTTAGGGTGGCTCTATTTTGATTTCTACGGAATACGTATTCCTTGTTTGAACACGGCTTTAGTTAGTAACACTCACCAATTGGGACGAACACCTCGACTCCTCGAGTCACCAATGGCGATTCCCCGTCGCCTCGCCGCCGCCGCGGCCGCCGAAACCACCAAACGCTCGGCGGCAGGTCTCGCCGCCGCCCTCGGTGGAAGCGGAGGGAAGCCCGCAACAGCCGACCTGGCCGCTGCCGCGACGGCCGCGGCGGCCGCCGGTCGCGCCTCCGAATGCCAGTCCCTCCTCCTCCGCATGTCGCGCCGCCGCGGCGCCTGCCGTCGCGAGATCGTCTCCTCCCTCCTCGGCTCCTCCCCCACCCCGCAGCCGCGGGTGTTTGACCTCCTAATCCGCACCTACACCCAGTCCCGCAAGCCCCGCGAGGCCTTCGAGGCATTCCGCCTCATCCTCGACCACCGCGTCCCCATCCCCGCCGCCGCCTCCAACGCCCTGCTCGCCGCCCTCTCCCGCGCCGGATGGCCCCATCTCGCCGCGGACGCCTACCGCCTTGTCTTCTCCTCCAACTCCGAGGTAAACACGTACACGCTTAACATAATGGTCCACAACTACTGCAAAGCCCTGGAGTTCGACAAGGTTGACGCTGTCATCTCCGAGATGGAGAAGAGATGTGTCTTTCCTGATGTGGTTACACATAATGTGATGGTTGATGCTAGATTTCGCGCTGGGGACGCGGAGGCAGCAATGGCGTTGGTTGACTCAATGGTTAGTAAAGGGCTAAAGCCTGGGATTGTGACGTATAATTCGGTTCTGAAAGGGTTATGTAGGAGTGGGATGTGGGATAAAGCATGGGAAGTGTTCAAAGAAATGGATGATTTTGGTGTTGCGCCTGATGTTCGGAGTTTTACCATTTTGATTGGGGGATTTTGTAGAGTTGGGGAGATTGAGGAGGCGTTGAAGATTTACAAGGAGATGCGGCACCGTGGTATTAAACCAGATTTGGTGAGCTTTAGTTGCTTAATTGGATTGTTTGCAAGGAGGGGGAAGATGGACCATGCGATGGCGTACTTGAGGGAGATGAGGTGCTTTGGATTGGTACCCGATGGTGTGATTTACACAATGGTAATAGGCGGATTTTGTAGGGCTGGGTTAATGTCAGATGCTCTGAGAGTTAGGGATGAGATGGTTGGCTGTGGATGTTTGCCAGATGTGGTAACTTACAATACTTTGTTGAATGGGCTCTGTAAAGAGCGCAGGTTGTTAGATGCAGAAGGGCTTTTGAATGAGATGAGGGAGAGAGGGGTTCCACCAGATTTATGTACCTTCACAACTTTGATTCACGGGTATTGCATAGAGGGTAAACTAGACAAGGCGCTGCAACTGTTTGACACAATGTTGAACCAGCGTTTGAGGCCAGACATAGTAACATATAATACTTTGATCGACGGAATGTGCAGACAAGGTGATCTTGACAAAGCCAATGATCTATGGGATGATATGCATTCTCGTGAAATCTTCCCCAATCATGTTACGTACAGTATCCTAATCGACAGTCACTGTGAGAAGGGACAAGTGGAAGATGCATTTGGTTTTTTGGATGAAATGATAAATAAGGGCATTTTGCCAAACATCATGACATATAATTCCATCATTAAGGGCTATTGCCGGTCTGGAAATGTTTCAAAGGGGCAGAAGTTCTTGCAAAAGATGATGGTCAACAAGGTGTCACCTGATTTAATTACTTACAACACCCTAATCCATGGTTATATCAAAGAAGATAAGATGCACGATGCTTTTAAGTTGCTTAACATGATGGAGAAGGAAAAGGTTCAACCAGATGTTGTCACATATAATATGCTCATAAATGGGTTTTCTGTACATGGTAATGTGCAAGAAGCTGGTTGGATTTTTGAGAAAATGTGTGCTAAAGGAATTGAACCAGATAGATATACATACATGTCTATGATAAATGGTCATGTCACAGCTGGCAACTCGAAGGAGGCATTCCAGCTTCATGATGAGATGCTTCAAAGAGGGTTTGCTCCTGACGATAAATTCTGAGGGTCCTCATTTTCTTCTTTATTGGATTCCGTAGAGCCATTGGATAATTTAGGAAAGAGAAACGCAGGGCTGCAGGCACTGTGCAGTTTGTGAATATTCAGAATTCTGCTGAAAGTCTGAAACAAATGCCTATGGATTTGAAGGTGAGAAATTTTAATATTCTGCAGTTGGCACTATAACATCTTCTAGTCTCTTCATGCCACTCTTCTACTTATTGACCTAGTGGAACCAACCATGATAAATGATACCAAGTTACTATTTTGAGTATGACTTGGTAAGATGTAATGCTATCCATTTTCTGACCAGCAAGAAGCTAAACATCTACTGAGTATTATTTTTCTCTTGACAACAGTGGTGCTTGGTTGAGTTACTTTTTTCCTTTTCTTTTTTTTTGCATTCCATCCCTCAATAATTTTGTTTGAGATTTGGTACCATCACACTGAGGCTGTGTTTAGTTCCATGCTAAAATTGGAAGTTTGAAGAAATTGGAGCGATGTGATGGAAAAGTTGGAAGTTTGTGTGTGTAGAAAAGTTCGATGTGACGGAAAAGTTGGAAGTTTGAAGAAAAAAGTTGGAATCTAAACAGGGCGTGACTGTAATTTCCATAGGCTGCTGGTTAATTTTGTGGAAGTCTCTCCCATCAGGTAACATGTTCCATATACTTCTTCGCCAAGACCCAGGAATTTGCTATCCGGGGTTGTGCTTTTGTTTTCGGGGCACTGGAGAAATCAAGTACACCTTTAAATTTTCAGGTACTCTTCAAACCAAACTCGTCTCTCTCTCTCTCTCACACACACACACACACACCAAAAAAAAAAAACTGTGCTTCCTCCCTTCTATGTTTTGTCAAGACATTGTGTAGTGGTAGTACATTGTGTAGTCCCACAGTGATCTGAACCACCGTTTGAGATCAGGAAAAGGATTCAATTTGGCAATGACTGTACAGTTTATTCTCACTTGTATTAATTACTTATCTTCACTTCAGTTGTTTGTTCCTGTTCAGGGAACCAGAAGTTTGGAAGATCACTGGAAAATCCTAGTTGGTGAGAGATATTAGTACACAAAGCATCGTGATGTCTGAGATATCTACATATAACATACAGATTCCATAATGATCTGCGAGGTTATTTGCTATTACTGGATCTTCCTTACGTCAAAGATGTTTCTTTTAGTCATGCCATGATACAGACAGACGAGTACTGCTTGCTAAGGAGTCACAATCAACAGAACGTGATTGATCAGAAGGAAACGGCAAGTGAGTTCAGGAAAAGGTAACATTCAAAACAATTATAAAAAAGATGTCATATTGAAAACAACTCTGCACAAATCAGGGCAATCAAAACTTCTGTACAAAAAGAACAAATGAATTGGCTGTGGAGGGTTAAAAGGGCTCCTTAAGAATAACCTCTAGAAGAACAGGAAAAGAACAGAAAAGAAAGAAAAAAAAAATGAATATTGTACATGTACATGTTTCAAAGCTCTCATGGTGTTTGGCATCTTCTTCCAGGATTGTTAGGATCATTGGTGCATCCAGATGCACCTGGCTTTGCTGAAGTTAAGAACACCGTGCTTCCCTGTCGTGGCTGCGATCTCGCTCCCAGCAATCTGGATGCATGACTGATGGTGATTGTGGTGCTGAAGATCAGCATGAAAATGAGAGCTAGAGGCAGAACTTGCTGTCTTCTGATCGGCATAGTTGAGCAGCTGACCTCCTGGTATGTTCTGAATTCTTGTGGAAGGCGAGTTACGAAGGCTGAAAAACTGGGGTGAATATAAAGACTGTGTCAACACGTATATGTTCATATGTTGTATAAATTTATAATGCTCTTGAGCGCGTTTGGTTCCTTGTGTGTCAAGCTTCGATGTGCCTACCCGAGGGCTCGACGCGTTGTCGCGGTCAGCTACGACTTGCAAAACCATTCATCACGTGGTTTTCATGTAATTGTAAACCTTGACCTTCGCATAAGAGAGCTTGACCTTTGGCATAAGAGAGTCTTCGTGTAGAATTCATACGAAATCCCTTTCACAGTTTCAACATTCCAGAGTTTTAAGTGCATGATCATTCAATACTATTCCGTACTCTCCAAGGCTCAGTAAGGAATGCTAAATCTCTCGTTTTCTTCATGTTAAAGAGGATGCAGCTTGAATGGTCGAATTCACAATTGACGGCTCCACCCCAAAAAAGTTCAGGATGACTCGAAGTCGAATCCGCGTAATACGCTGGCGAAAATTGAATGGGCCAAATGTAGCCCATATCCATTTTATTCATGGGTCTTTGAACAATTGAGCTCGAAAGCCCAGCTCTCTCTCGTGAAAAGCTTAACCGACCTAGCTCTCGAGGGCGCGCTCAGAACCAAAAATTTCGAAAAGGTAAGGCCGAAATCGCCGCCTCCTCCCTCCGGTTTCTCCCCCTCCCAGAGCGTAGCCTGCGCCTCCTCTCGCGATGCACCACGGCGGCGGCGGCGGCGCGATCCGCGTGCTGAATGTGGCGGAGAAGCCGTCGGTGGCGAAGTCCGTCGCGGAGATCCTGTCGCGGCCGTCGGGCGGGATGCGGTCGCGGGAGGGGCGGTCACGGTACAACCGCGTCTTCGAGTTCGATTACTCCATCGGCGGCCGCGCCTGCCACATGCTCGTCACCTCCGTCACGGGGCACCTCATGGAGCTCGAGTTCGACGACCGGTTCCGCCGCTGGCACTCGTGCGACCCCGCTGATCTCTTCCACGCCCCCGTTCGCAAGTCCGTACCCCAGGTACGGCTCTCTGTTTCCTGCTACCCATTTCTCCGAACAGTTGGTGCGCAACGCGCGGTGTCCTGTGAATTGTGCCCTCACCAGTCACGTGTCGTTTTTTGCATGGTGTGGTCTCTTAGTGTCTTGCGTCCATGGAGTTGGCTGTGTTTAACTCACGGTGAAATGTGCGGCACTGAAATTTCGTTGACTAGTTTATGTTCGTGCGTTTGGTGGTGTACTGTACCTGGATTCCAGTTCGTGGGGGCCTGAGGGTCTAATAATGAGTACCTGATTTGTACTATCAATGGATGCGTCTGCTGATTTTGTTTAGGGTACTGCACTTAAGGAACTCTATTCTAGGGTTCTTCAGGAGCTTGATCGGGGGACATCGCATGATTGCTACTCGTTTTTGAATTGGGAACCACTAGTGCTGCTGGTCATTTGCACTGTTGCGCAGCAGCAATCTGGTTCCAGTCATATACGTCTGTGTGTTGTACTATACATGTGATACATTAAGTTATTGTTATTGTGATAGGAAGAGGGATACAGTAATGCATAAACTGTCCTATTTGGTTATTTTGAAAAACTGAAGGCTATACTTGCTATTGCTGGTATAAGAGGGTAGTTGTATGCCGGGCTGGCCGACCTAGTATGATTATATGAACACCCTGGCAGATACTATTCTCAGGCCTCAGGAAGTCGGGCTTTTGTTCTGAAATTAAAGTTTATCCTACAACATCATTTATCTTGCAGAAAAATTAGTAAACTAGAGGCAGAAGTTAAACAGATATACAAGTTTCCTCTCATTCTTCCGTTCTTCCAGCATCAGGAGAACAAGATGCTACTCTTTTTGTCGGTTGCACTGCCACAACCATGCTGGAGCTTGCTTGTTGTATGTGATTTGGTGTAGCAGTATGTTTTCTCCATAGTCATCATTGATCTGATAGATTGCCTATGTATCTTTTCCTTTTGTCTTTTTAGAATCTCCTATCTTAGATGGATTTATTGGGTAACATGCAGGCATGCCTTAAATTGCTGAGAATGACCATGCTCATTTGTCTATTTGCCCAAACACGTGATCTGTTTTTGTGTTTTGATGCTAGTGGTATGGTCTGATGGTAATGAAGTTATAATTACTGCTCCAGTTTCTTTTTTTTTCAGCTGAGGTATATTCATTTTTTTAATTAATTGCAGGATAAGCAAGACATAAAAAGAACATTGGAAGAGGAAGCCAGGAAGTGTCAGTGGCTTGTGCTTTGGCTTGATTGTGATAGAGAGGGTGAGAATATCGCATATGAAGTGATTGATATATGCGCAGGTGCCAACAGCCGCCTCAACATTTGGAGAGCTCGTTTCTCAGCTTTGATTGACAGGTATTTGTTGCTACTGATGACTTTCTCTTCTTGATTGCAAAGATGGCATATCCATCTCCTGCATCGCACGGGTATCCCCATTCACTTCACATCCGGCCCGATTGGTGTTACTTTGAGTTAGTTGTATGGAGATGAACTATGGTGTTCAAGTTGACTGGATAAACCCGACCCACAGTCCCACACTCATCCCAAATCTCCTGTTAATGTCTTAAAGAAATGAAACTGCAGGGAAATCCATGAAGCTGTGCAACATCTTGACAGACCCAACAAGCTCTTTGCTGATGCTGTTGATGCAAGACAGGTAATTAAATTATCATTCCAACCTTTGTTGATGTTGCATTCTCTTGCATCACATCTACTGAGAAGTACTACAGCAACTCTAGCAAACTAAGGTCCTCGAAGAGCCTCTGCCACATGTTCTGACTATAATATTATAGCTTTTGTACTGGTATAGGAATGGAATGGGACGACGGTATATTTTCTCCTTCTTATATTATTCTTCTCAAATGAAAAGCATTTTCTTGCACCTTCTTAGTGTCTTGAAGATCTCCGATGATTATTAAGAATTTTGTACAGGAAATTGACCTTCGCATCGGTGCCTCCTTCACAAGGTTCCAGACAATGCTGCTGAAAGATGCATTTGTTCTTGATGACACTGGTGATGATAGGAATATAATTCTGAGTTATGGTCCTTGCCAGGTACTTCACTATAGAGTATGAACAGAAGATACTAAATGATGCCTACTTTCATCTTGGTGTAACATGTTCTTTGCATTGCAGTTTCCAACCCTAGGATTTATTGTTGAGCGTTTCTGGGAGATTCAAGCTCATGAACCTGAAGAGTTCTGGACAATAAATTGTTCCCACACTTCAGATGAAGGCACTGCATCTTTTGGTTGGATGTAAGATGCACTCGACATGTTGTACTGATTCTTTCATTACAAACGTCATCTGAGATTATTTCTTGTTTGGCAGACGTGGTCATTTGTTTGATTACTCATCTGCTGTTGTGATCTATGAAATGTGTGTTGAAGAACCAATGGCGACAGTGAGCCCTTGACATCTTTTATTTCAACACCAATGTTCACGAAATAATAACGATAAGTATCTTTGATGACAGAACAAAAGTACCAGTTTAGTTGTATTTTTTCCCTGCAGGTGCAAAATGTAAGGAATCAAGAGAAACTAAAATACCCCCCATATCCACTAAGTACCATAGAGCTTCAGAAACGTGCCTCTAGGTACTTCAGAATGAGTTCCGAGCACACAATGAAGGTGTTAAAAATAATTCTATTTTGGTAACCTTGTATACCTAGAACAGTTTTGCTAGCCAATTATGGCCACATATCACTGAACTGATTGTTTTGCTGAGTGCTCTCTTGTCCTGTCTATATCAGGTGGCTGAGGAACTTTATCAAGCTGGATTTATTAGTTATCCCAGGACAGAGACTGATAACTTCTCTCCAAACACTGACCTACATGTATGTTTTCAAATTTACTAGTTCCTCTTGTCCATTCTTATTTCATGGTTTGATGATTCGGATTACATGTTATTGAATATTTGCACCTATAACTTTCATTTTTACATAATTTACATGATAAAGAATATGTTCTCAAAGTCAAATACTCCCTCTGTTCCTAAATATAAGCATTTATAGCAATTCAAACTTTGTACACAAATATAAGCATTATCTTGGACACAGTTTTCAAAGTAGGGGAATCTAAGCAATTTCAGCCAGTCAGATGATTGGGAGGGAATCCAAGCAAGGGCATTTGAGTTTCGCCTAAACCCTTAATCTTTTCTAAACAACCTATAAATACTTATATCTGGGAACAGAGAGAGTAATTGGTTTGTTACTTTTTTTTTTGGTAATTGGTTCCCCTTTTCATTTTGTGTGGATATGCTAACACATGATGATCCCCGTCACGTTTAAATATTTGATTTATAAAATTCTAATCATATGTCATTCATGAAATGCCACTAGAAAATATTAAAAGCGTTTTCTACACTCTGATAAATACCTGCGATGGTTATACCATTTTAACCTTCCCTTGTTTGTTTGTTTTTTCAAAAAGAATATATCTATTTTTTCCGACATGTTTGGGTACTTTTGATGTAGTCCATCGTACATGAACAAGTGGCTCATCCAAATTGGGGAACATATGCTCAGCGTCTTTTGGATCCTGAAGCAAGACTTTGGAGAAACCCCAGCAATGGTGGTCACGATGACAAGGCACATCCTCCTATTCATCCAACAAAATTTTCAGCTGGGGAAACAAATTGGACTGATAATCACAAAGTATGTGTCTTTCCTATATAGCAGATACTATAGCATTTTTAATATTTTTTAAAGGCAGTATTTCTTATGTTCTACAAGTGTGTAATAAAACTCTTCATATTTGTCTTCTTGTGTCCAGAAATTGTATGAGCTTGTTGTTCGCCATTTCCTTGCTTGTTGCTCCCAACCTGCAGTTGGAGCTGAAACAACTGTGGAAATTGACATTGCTGGTGAACAGTTCAATGCATCAGGGCGCGTTGTTCTTGCTGTGAGCATCCTCAAACCTTGCTGGAATCGTCTATTGTTTCATAGGTGTTGCAAACGTGTAAATAGGCAGTATCCATACAGGACATGTAAATATGTTACATATCCTATACCTCTAATTCTGCTTGTTCTTTAGTTCTTTAAACACTTTGCTCCACTAATAAATCTGGTAAACAAGAGTAGGAGAAAGTGTATTTCAATCAGTAATAGAAACAACTTGATCTTATGTACAGAGGTGACATAGTCTTAACTTTTAAGCTCTGAGAAGCGTCTTCTTTGTGTTGAAGCTTCAATGTGAGTCTTGGGTTGCCATTCCTCCTTTAGTTTACATTAATTGGTTCTTTAATAGCATTGTTCTGAAAAAAAAATCATAAAACAATTAACTGTGCCAGTTGTGGTGCACTGCAATTAATATTTATTGGGAAGGGAAACATAAAGGATGATAAAATGTTTAGTCAGTAAACAAGAATGAAATGCTAGGAGAACTCATGAAAAATTTAACTTTGCCAATTTTGATGTACTTTAACTGCTTTGATATTTATTGGAAGGGAAAGAAAGGAGGAGCATTTAAATAGAAAGTGAATTACACAGCCAATATGCTTAACTGTTTACATTGCCAGGTATTTAGGTAGCATATTTAGGAAATGGACCTTCTGCTGGTACAGGTGGAAATGCTGTGCCCAGGAGTTCAGGAATGCAGTGTCTTTAATTTAATACTCCAGAATACATTTTCCTTTCTAACGTTAGTTCTAGTGCAATAGGATTATTTCATTTCTGGGTTACTTATGGCAAAATTCCTTTTCTGCATGTCCTATAAAATATGTTATATACTCTCTTCTAGAAAAATTATTTGGACGTATATCGGTTTGACTCATGGGGCGGTACATTACTTCCGACATACATCATTGGACAACAGGTTTGCTTCATTTGTACCAACACTTTCTCATTCATTTTATAGTGTCTTCTGTGCTATGTGGGTAAAAATACCTGTGTGGAATGTTCTTATAAAAGCCTGCAATTTAAGGATGACTGTAAATTTATATTCCCAATTAAAAAATTGATCCTTCTGATATGTTGTAACAGTTGGTGATTTATAGGGAAACTGTGCAATTCTGTATAGCAGTGTATTAGTCGCTACAATTTGTATGCATTGCTTGCTCAATATTTAGTAACTGCAGTATATATGAATCAGTTGTTCATTTTTTTTGAAAGAATATTCTGGTTGCTTTTTAGTTGTTTACCATGAGGAGTTGATGACCTTGCAGTTTGTTCCAACAACTTTAACGCTTGATTCTGGAATGACTCGCCCACCTCCTCTGCTTGCTGAAGCTGACCTCCTTGGTTGTATGGATAAAGTACACTTCTTGTCAATCTGCAACATAATATTTTCTTGTGGCAATATCATATGTATATTGAGTTGTGCCACTAAAATATTTGACTGATTGACTCCTTTCGCTTCCAGGCAGGAATTGGCACTGATGCAACGATGCATGATCACATAAAAAAGTTACTTGACCGTTGTTATGCAACCAAAGATGCAAATACACGGTTCTCCCCAACAAATCTAGTATGTTTCATCACAACTAAGTTTTCATTAGATCATTGCATGTAGCACAATATTCATTGTTTGCAATTATTTACATGTTAGTGTTATTATGACATGGCATCTAACAGAACTTCAGCTATCTAATCTCATCTTATGATAATACAATTTGTTTGATTACCTGGCTAGAATATTCTGAATATAAGTTTTTGCCCGCATTGAGAGAATTATATTAAGGCCCTCTTTGTTTAGGCTTAGGCTTATTGGCTTAGACTTTTAAGTCAGCTTATTGGCTTATACGATTTATAAGCCGGTGAATTTAATGTCTTAAATTTAATGGTGGAGTCATACATCTACCTCATATAAGCCAAAAAAGCTTCTCCAACCTAGCTTTTGGCTTAATAGTGTTAGAGTGGCTTATGGCTTCAAAAAAGCCAAACGAAAAAGCTGCATCTTTGTTTAGGTTTAGACTTTTCGGCTTATAAGTTGGCTTATAAGCCTAAACAAAGAGGGCCTAAGCCTGTGTGCAGATTGTCATACCTTAAGTCATAACATAAGATAAATAAACAGAATTCCCATTTCAAATATAATACTCTGTAGTAGCATGTTGCCCAGATGATTTTTTTACCACAACAACTCCATTGCTTTTCTGAAGAAATCTCTTATTATCATGTGGGCACTGCTGTTTGGTATGAAAGTAAGGATTCTATTGAGAACCAGGGCTACCAACCAGGGCTTGAACCTTGGTTCTCACAGAAAAAAAATGCCCCTTGTTGTTGTGTTCCCCTAAAGTACAGGTTAAGACACGGGCTGTGTCAACGAGTTCCCGTACGAGTAAGACCTGGCTTTTGGGGCATTTTCTCGACCTTAAATGCAATGCGTTTGGGACGTCTCTTCCCTTGTGTTGAGCTTTTCTTTTGAATGTCAGATTCATCAACATTTTTCATGCTTATAGTCATACGTAATGCATCCACACTTTTGGACAAAATAGCTGAAAGTATTACTTCTAATGACATATTCTATTTATTTCCGTTACATATACCTTCTGTGATTTCTATTGGACTAGTCCTGATAAGACAGTTTAGGGGTTTGTGCTGACCCGGCAAAAGTTTAGTGGGTTTTTTAGCCAGGCCGGCCTAAGATAGGCTGACCAAATTTACTTAAGAAAAGGAGTATTTACACACATACAAGTTTCAGACTTCGACAAGAAGCTGTCGAAGTGAAAGGATGTTGCCACAGCGGCAACTTCCTAAAAAGAAAAAATACAAGTTACAGAAGGTTGTTACTCTCCTAAAACATTGAAAACCCCAGCTTCTTTCCAGATCGCTGCTTCGTCTTTAATTGCGCCAAAAAGGAACCCCGCTGTTCGGCTCTGATTCTGGAATACTCGCGTGTTTCTCTCCTTCCAAATCATCCAACAGACCAGCAGCACCAAAGTGTCAAATGCGCTAAAAGTTTAGTGGGTTGTAAAATATATTTATCTGGTTCACAGGAAATACTGTTCTCTGTAATATATTTTTTCTCCAGTGCAGATAGTACTTGTCCATGAGATACTTTTTCTCCATTGTACTGAAAATGAAGCTCATCTGCTAATTTCACACGTGTCTTTTGTTTCTTTTTTCTCTAAATGCAGGGCGAGGCATTGGTGATGGGTTACGATGAAATGGGGTAAGTTGATTCTTAAACCTCACTTACTGAACCCATGTAATATGTTTGGTTTCTTGAAATAATTTAAGTCATTTTAGGTATGAGCTTTGGAAACCTTATTTAAGATCAATGATGGAAGCTGATATGAAATCAGTTAGCATTGGTACAAAGAGTAAATCAGAAGTACTTGAGAATTGTTTGCAGCAAATGAAGGCTTGTTTTCTTGATGTAAGTTCTTTTTTATGTATGTATAAAAGTAACAATATGGCGCAGGAAGTGAAGCATAGAAACTGTTCATCATCTATTGAATTGCTCTGACCTCTGAGTTTATATCTAGTAGTTAACCACTTATCATTGGTATAATGCAGGCAAGGGCAAACAAGGTGAAACTCTTTGATGCAATGGGAACATTCTTTGCAAGGTTTGATTGGATCCATTTGGCTTTCTTCTTTCATTGCTACAAATTTCTAGCTTCACTTTGACTTTTGATCTAGGTCAAGTAGACCGGTCAATGAGACACAGAACTCCATAGAAACTGTGAGACCATGTGCTGCATGCAATGAATCTGAAATGTTTCTGAAGCAAAGGCCGGTAAAATTATCTTCCCATACATCTTTTCTTTCTTGAAATGGTTCTGAAGCTTAGGCATATTGGAAGTGTCGCACTATGTCCATGCTTGAGCTTTGCTTTTCTTTCCTCAGACTGGCGAATTTATGGTTGGGTGTCGGGGCTTCCCTCAAGTGAGTAACATGTGTGCTTTGCTTAGTTACCAGACCTCTTGTTAGTAAAAAAGGAAATAAGAAACAATTCATTAATCTTGCCAGAAAAGAGCATATGGAACTAATAATGCAGCCAAAATAATTGAACTCCGACGAAAATTTTGATATTAATAGTCTTCCTGAACTTTCAGTGTAGAAATGTAGTTTGGCTCCCACGATCTCTTTCAGGGGCTGCTGTGACTGATCAAGTTTGTCCTACCTGTGCTCCAGGTGAATAATTTAGTTCCCCAATTATTGAAATTGTACCACTAGTATGATCAATGATTTTCACTGATGGACTGTTCCTTTGCTGATTCTCCTTTGAATATTGATAATCTGTTAAATTTACAGGTCCGGTTTATAAGATTCAATTTAAGTTTCGGCGAAGGGATATTCCACCAAATTTTGATGTCGATCACCTCGGTATACTCTCCTATTTCAATTGAAGTTCCATACTCACTTTAGTTTTTCAGTTAAAACTTATATGACCAAAAAACAAATCCTTCTTTCCTCTCAACACGTACACATCTTTTGTTTGGTTACATACTAAGGTGATTCGGACATATTTCATGCTGTTATAGGTTGTATTGGTGGATGTGATGACATACTCAAAGAGCTCATGGAATTAAGTAGATTTGGAAGTCATAGCCAGACTGCAACACCAGGTATCCGCAAAATGTTGAGTTCATCTTTTTAACCGCTACAAGTCAAGTTGTAGAGAATTAGATTCATTAGGGGTAATCGCAATCTTATGCTTATTGCAACTCAAAATATATAGAATCTAAAACAGGCTTGTTTTGTGGATTCACCTTATTTTGTCTCCCATGTTTTGCTTACTACTTCCTCCGTCTTTTAATAGATGACGCCGTTGACTTTTTCTCACATGTTTGACCATTCGTCTTATTCAAAAATTTTATGCAAATGTATAAGATATAAATCGCACTTAAAGTACTATGAGTGATAAAACAACTCATAACAAATAAATTATAATTACATAAATTTTTTGAATAAGACGAATGGTCAAACATGTGAGAAAAAATCAACGGCGTCATCTATTAAAAAAGGGAGGTAGTATATCGAAAGTAGGCCTTGTTGTCATTTGTTAAAAAACATGTATATTTTATGATCATATTTGTTGTTTCACAGCAAGAAATCAGAGCCAGACTGCAAGTGGTGTAAGGCAGGGGTCTTCAAGGCAAGATTTACATACTAGCTTTCATCCAGCCGTGCAATTTACTAACGGACAAACACCTGTTGTGAATCCTCAAGGTTTTCGTTCAACCCATACCCAAAGCTCAGGAAATGCATCAGGTGACTGTACTACTCAGTAATGTCTACAAATTGTTATGCAAGCCAATCTTCAGCTGGCCTGGCAACGAAAAAGAAGAGGTAATGCAAGCTCATGAATTGATCTTGAGCTATTTTCACACGCAGGTCAAGTACAGTGCACATCATGTCGAGAACCCTGCGTATTGCGAACTGCTAATACAGAGGCTAACAGGGGGAGGAAGTTCTATAAATGCCAGAATCTTGCATGCGGCTTTTTCGCGTATGTGAATCCTTTTAGTAACAGTGTTATTTTATCACACGATATTGATCTGCAGGGTGCATTTGCATCTGATCTATCCACTTGAAACTATCTAAGCATGCAGAGTATCACTAGTTATGCAGCTATCTCAGTTATGTTTTTCATAAATCTTATGTGCACATACTCCTATTCCGAACTAGGCAATAAACAGATTTATCTTAGCTTTCCCCCTGGTGTGATATTTTGCTCTAATCTCTATCAAGTTAAATAGCTAAAAACATAATAAGGAATATGATGCGAAAAGAGAAGCTGTCAATTATAGGGGTTTGTTTTAGCTATCTATGCATTGCGTTGCCTGATGTCTCTGTGTGCAACGCAGATGGGAAGACGATGTGGAGAACTCTGCGCCGAGGGGCCGTGGCGGGCGTGGGCGGGGCGGGCGCAGTAGCAGCAGGCAATCATCTGCATCTGCATCTGCAGGGCGGAGAGGCGGCACCCAAGGGCGAGGCAGGAGGGGCAGAGGACGGAATGCTGATGGCATGATGTTCGTTGCGGCGACGGGCGAGCCCGTTTACGGCAGCTGCTTCATCTGCGGCGACCCTACCCACTTCGCTAATGTCTGCCCCAACCTCGGGAGATAGATCTCAGGCCAATTGGTCCGCGATGCCCGTACAGATTGGCAGCGTAACGGCGTTGGCACGGTAAGTTGACCCCCCCCCCCTCTTATGCATTAGTAATAATCATGATGACTAGTTTATGGTAAACTTGTTAATGGTTTTCTGGAAATTGGGAAAAAAAATTGAGTATTTATACTGCCGCCGATTCAGAACATATGTGAAGGTACTGCTCGGAACTGTCATGTGGCTATACAGGGCACATAGCCACAATGGCAGAAGGCAATGTCAACCAGGACCTGTACCTAGACTTGCAAACACGTGATGCGAGAGGGAAAGGCACTTGCCCACGCTTCAAAGTTGAAAAATGCTGCAAACCAAAAGCTGTATGAGATGATCAAATGATGGTATCTTCGAAATGTACCCACGGTGGGCTGCGATGCACGTACGCAGCCTTGTAAAGTCTTTCCAAGCAGTACCCAATCCCCTCATTGCTCCTGAGAAATTTCGTCACTCACCAAAACTTTTTAGTCAAAAGTTCAGCGGAAAAAATGGATCATGCCGTCACTCTTTTCCTTGCCCTATTACCATCAACCCGCTGTTTGTTTCGTCTTGTCACTTTCTTGATATATGACGAGTTGTTTCTCTAAATGATATGTTTATCAACTCTTTGTTACTGTAGGTCACATCGTTGTCATAACACGGCCCTCTTTTTTCTCAGATCACACGTACAAGCATGAAGCATCACTCGCAGGAATAAAGCCAATGCTAAAAAAAGCACTGGGTTGATGAGATCGTTCAGATGCTGGTTGAACGGTTAGATCAAGGTAATTGATTAGCATATCTTTTTTCTTTTGTGTTGAATCTTTCTGGTGTGACCAATCTCAGTTTGAACTCCTTGAATAATCAACTAAGCCTCCTTTTTTTCAACCTTTGCTCTTAAAACTAAGTATTTTCTTTAGCTAGCTAATTAGAGAGAAGAGAGCATAAAAGAGGAATGATTGCATACGTGAGGGGCTTTGCATGCTTTGGTGCTTCGGCTCCACCTAACGGTGTCGGCAACGGCATGGCTTTGCAGAGATGCTTCAGTTGTCACACATGCATGTAGTCTAGTTACTCTAGTAGTCTACTGAAAATCTTGGAAGCGATCTTTCCATGATCGGAAAGATTCGTAACGAGGACGACACGAACCGATCAAGCCCTTTGTTTACCATCATTGCCCACACGCCCACCTAGCAGCTGATAGCATATATGCTGCTGCACTGGCCGTAACTTTGTTTGCTACTACTATCAGCTGCTATGATTATAGGTGCCAAAAGGGGCTTTAAGTTGCTTATCATGTCCTAGTTAATCTCTCTTCCCTCTCCAGCCTCTCTTCCCTCTATCCACATAGAGGCTTAATTAGCAAATAATGAGGGATCGGATAGACTATCTAGTGAAGCTTCATTAATTCCTTAACGGGTGAACAACTTCCCAATTAATGTATATACACTGGGAACACCAATACGCTGAGTTTCTGAACCTTTTTCAAACTCCAAGCAACCAAGAACTTAACCACCAGAAATTAGTCTACCAAGACGAAGATGACGGAAGGCCATGAGACAATTCACTGGTACTCAAACACAACCATGGAACAACATCAACTGGCACTACACATAAGTTGATCGCTTGGTCTCGGTGCATATGTACACATCCAACCGAGTCTGGGATAGAGTTATAGGAAATGGAGAGCACTTACCAGTGAGCGAGATGGAAGATATATATCGATGCATGGTGATGGTGGATGGAGCACGGACGGCTGGCTGCACGGCCAAACATCGTCCTACCTGCAGAAGCTTCACGCTGGCAGTGTCGCCCGCCGATTTGTGCCGAAGCCGAAGAACTAAACAGTTGAGTTGGGGGGAATGAAGCCTGGTCCGAAACCCCCCACCTAGCTTGCTTAGCTGCAGCTGAATCCGCCATTCCGCCCGGTGTTAGGTCTCGGACCAGACAACATTCCCCTCAACTGCCATAAAAATGAATGAATGAGAGGGAGACAGAGAGATATATATAGAGAGATTTTCATGTATAAGCTAGGAGCTTGTATATATATGGAGGGGCAGCTTGTTAGCTCACGGCAGATGACTCTGCTTTGAGCAGCTTTATGTCATACAAGTCCACATGCTTCTTTTGGCACCTTGTTGCTTTCACATTTACAGCTTGGATGAACAACGGTTCATCCAACCTAAACTGTACTGGCTACTTAGTCTTAACCACTGGCTAGTGCACTCAGTCTGACAATGCTATGTAATCCAAGTCAAACTTGCAAGACGTGACATAGCCATCTATTCCAACATGAACACGTCAGCAAATCATGAGCTCATGACCACTTGCTAGCAGCTAAGGGCAGCCACTGAATTAGTCATCTAGATTCACAGGATCATCTCAGACAAGAGATCAGCATTCAGCAAGCTATATGAGTATTATGATTAACCAAGTGGATGCAATGCATACATGAATATATAAGCTAAGCTGTTGAAATTAATTCACAACGCACAGCTGTTGCTGTGACATTTGCATGCGTAGTACATGATTTTATTCGCAAGCAAAGGATTTCTTTTGCTTTGCATGTACCGTGTTGCATAGCCAAGTTGTTTTGATTCCAATCTTAGCACTTAAGAAACTGTCCACCCCGGGCAACCTGCAGCTCTGCAACAACAAAGAGAACTTTTTATGTGGGGATGTGAAAGAGATCTAGCTTGAGCAAATGGATTTGATGGGGAGATTGTGAAAAAAGACCCAGGTGACTGAATCCAATAGTTAATTGGGATTGTGCAGGTGTAACCCGTACTGAACTACTAATCCTTTTTTCTCTTAGCTCATCATGAAGGTCAAAGATGGCCGTGTGAATCATGGAATAGTAATGCCAGGTTCTGGCAGTTTGGCTGGCTCTTTTTATGACAGAGGCTCATGGGAGAGTTTCTTGATTGATGTAGGGTAGGAATTTCTATTGGAAGATTGTAGAGAGGAACATGTTACATATGCTATATTCCTTATGGGCACGGTGATCTGTCGCATACCTATGTCTGCGAAGAATAAGCTGATTGGTTTGCAACTAACCGGACCACACAAGGTGGAGGTCCTGGAACACTGGTCTCCATGCCTGATTACTAGTTCTATTATTTAAGGATTTTCTTTTCTAAAATAATAGCACCTGTAGCTCTTACATTTTCAGAATTGCAGAATCTGATTATCAAACTTTAGTGTCTTTGGTTCATTGCCTCAAATTTTCAGGGAATTATTTGAAAATAAAATGAACCAGTCATTATTTCTTCAGTAGTTCAGTTCTTCTGGCTCCTTATCAGCTTTGATGGTTTTCTTTACCATAACGTGAGGCTATGCTTAAATCTCTCAGCCTCACATCACATGCAAAGGATTGTGTTTTGGGAAGAGATGGAGGACATCTGTTCCCCTCTTCTCTCTCCTCTCCAATCGTACAGTGTGAGGGGAGAATCGTTTTGCCTCCTGTGCAACCAAGAACCATTTTTTTTCCAAATTTCATTTGGGGATTTTTTTTTTTCATTTCTGGGCCTTTTGGTTGATCTTTACTACACGGATTTGTTCTGTTCCTCTCCAATATGCTCCAGATTTGGTGATTATGGGAATCGCAGCTTCTTGGTTGAAGATCTGCTGCATTGGTACGTTCCAGATATACTCTTTTATTCTGAACAATTTTGTTTGTACATGACACCCTGCATGTTCATCTGTGCAATTATTTGCAGGGAAGATTGGATCCTTGCTCCAATTGGTAAAAAGATTAGGTTATTGCGATCTATCCGTATGATCATTGGCATATGAAGAAAAAATGTCCCGTTCTTGGCTTAGCGCAGCTGAAGGTACTGCTGCATTGTAGCATTGTGAACTTTTCTAGGTGAAAGGCCTCATCTTCTGGAACCACACGTTGGTATGGGTGACCATGATTTTACAAGCGCTTCCTCCTCAACAATGTGGTTTGATCTGATTATCTTTGTGCCACATTAATAGGAATTTTGTGGAAAGGATTTGATTTTTAATCAACCTACATGCAAATCAGCGGTGCATTGATCTTCGATGGCAGCGAAGGCTCGTGCAAGGTCGCCGGACTTTGCACGGCAATTCTGGCCTGTGCTGTGCCATGCCTTCAGCGAATGCAGCCTGATCATAATGCTCTTTGTGACCGCCGTGGTGTCATTCACGGCCACAAGGTTTGCACGCATCTGGAGCCTACGACCACCGTGCATCCTGTGCTCAAGGTTGGATCGCCTCCTGCATGGAAACACCTGGTTCTCTGAAGATCTGATCTGTGCTGCACACAAGTTGGAAATCTCGCAATTGGAGTATTGCCAGAGTCACAACAAGCTCGCACACTCTGATGATCTGTGTGAAAGGTGCCTACTTTCATGTGCTGGTTTGGATGGTAAGCCCAATAAACTGAAGAGCATGAGAAATAAGGACAAGGTGAATTCTCAACCGAGGTCCAGGCATACACATTTATGCTCTTGTTGTTCAGAGACGTTTAAGAAGACACGGCATACACACAAGCTACCTGAGCTTGCAAATGGCATAGTTCCAGATGATGTGAGCACAGTGAAGGAGAGAAGCATAGACATGACTAGTGTAGGGCATTCTTCAGATGAAGGTTCTGAGGACTTGTCTTATGGAGGCTACAGTAAGCTGAATGTCCGCCATGATTCAGAGTCTGAGAACCGCATCTCGGATGATGATGAAGATGAAGATGGTAATTCAATGATTCACAAAGCTACGCAGAGAAGCAGAGACTTCTTATTTCATGATTCGCAACTACAACCTATGATCAGTGACACCAACAGCTTGTCCATGCATCCTTCTGAGAATGTTGTTCTTGCAGAGCCGATGAATACCGCTCCTGTGCCAGTGAGTACTGCAGCAAAAACTGACAATGTGGCCACTGGCACCAACCTTGTTAGTGCAGCGAAATCTTCAGAGCATATTGCGCAAGGTTCAAGGGAAATTAGCTTGAGCAATGTCAATGTAAGTGGAAACAATCATGACGTGCAACCGAAGATTGTGCCTGAACAAGTTTGCGCAGAGCTTCCGAAAGAGAAAAGTATGTATCTTTATCCAAAATGCTGCAATCCTTATATAATTTGAATTTATCTGAGTATGTCAAATTTGTTCTGTAGCTTTTCTGGTTGGTATTGAGGAAGTTGACGATTCAGCGGGTATTTCAGGAAGCCCTGACGAGGAAGTTGCTAAGGGTTTTGTTGCTTCTGCAAATGCAGGAATGAGTTCAGTTTTAGATGCCTGTATCAACCGCAAAAACAGTATGAAGAGTGCTTCTCGTCGTAGAAGCAACCTTCAATCTCCTCGATGGTCTGAAATAATCTCTGCTAAGGATAACAGTTCAAGAACTAACCAAGAAGTCAAGACATTCCTGTCCCAGATGTCTTCTGCGCGAGGCTTTGATGGTCCTTGGAGTGAGGTGGCCGCTAGTCCTAGAATCACACAGATTGATGATAAACAATATGATGCCACTGGGAGCAGACAATTTCTTGAGACTAACTACTCAAATATGGAACCATTTGATGTCCATGCTACTAGTGAAGATGAAGGTGATACCTCACTCGAAGGCCTGAAGCAGAAGGTTGAGCTTGGCAAGAAAAAAATGAGTATCCTTTATAAGGAGTTTGAGGCAGAGCGGAGTGCTTCAGCGGTGGCTGCGAGTGAAGCAATGGCTATGATCAATAGATTGCAGGAAGAAAAGGCTTCAATGCACATGGAGGCACTTCAGTACCTCAGGATGATGGAAGAGCAGGCTGATCATGACCAAGAAGCAATTGAAAGGCTAAATGACTTGCTTACAGAAAGGGAGAAAGAAATGCTTGACCTGGAAGCTGAACTTGACAATTATCGGAGGCTTCATGAACCATTTGGTTGCAAGTTTGATTTTACTGATGGAGATATGGCATCTGGAGTCTTGGATAGCTCAGATTTCATGAGGGATACCATGTTTGATTTTGAGGATGAAAAGGCAAATATTTTGAAATCCTTGAGCAAATTGGAGGAAACACTGGGCATGTCTTCCACAGATAGGCATAATTTTGGTGGCACATATGATAGTCTACAGAACATGTCAGTATTGCATCCGGAACACTGGAGCGGTGAGCCGGTTTCTTCTCAACAAATTGATGAAAATCAAAGTGTTGATTCCGGCTCATGTTCTCACCTAGATGATGGCAGAATCAGTTCTATGACGAGCGTTAAACATGAGATTTCACTTCTAAATACTAGATTCACGGCACTTGAAACAGATCAAAAGTTTCTCAAACAGATATTAAGCTCTCTAAAATGTAGTGATGATGGCGTACAATGTGTTCAAGAGATAACTGCACATTTGAGAGAGTTGCGAAGAATCATGACTGAGCAAAGAGAGAGGGCAGTTTTATGATCTCATAATTAATCTCTGAAGGTAACAATAGACCATAGTAGTAGTTAATATGAACATTGCTTCCATGATGTACATGCAATAGGTTACTCTTATACTCCCTCCGTCCCACAAAAAGCTAACCTATTATTGAATAGGTTTTTCCTGGTACAAACTCCTGTCTAGATTCGTTAGGAAACATTTCATTGAATACTAGGTTGGTTTTTTATGGGATGGAGGGAGTATATTGCAAATATCTGCTTTGAACTGTGCCATCAGAGTTTTTATTGACGATCCTCTACTTTCGTCAAAATTCCTTAGAATGCATGGTTAACTAAAAGGACACTAAAGTGTCTTTTGAATCTGCATTTTCAGCGCTAGCTACTCTATCAACTTCATTGACTTAGTATTATTTAATCTTCATATTTCCCCTTCTTTTAGAGAAATACTTTTCCTTGTATGCATAGAATCACGCTAGTTATGAAATGTTAGGCCTTGTTCTTTGTTCACTTATATCACCTTTTGTAATCAAGAGATCCTGATTCGGTCTCTTTTGCAGATCTGAAGTTGCTGCCACTGATTGTTACAGCACCATGATGCCTTCATGGTGGCATCTCGCTCGGAGATTTGACAGGGTCATTTGTGACCTGATCTCCCTGAACATAACATGGGAGAACACAGATTATATACACACCGATCTTGTTGGATGAGATCTTTCTTGTACAAATTGAAACGGTTGTTATTAGGATTTAGGAGTAAAGCTCTTCGCTGTAATTATAGTTTCCGGCTTCTGCCGAGATGAGGAAGGAATTCACTTAGTAAGCCAGCTACTGTTCATGTCAGATAAGTTCATACCGTCTTGAATTTATCCAACCACTTCTGGAGACAATCTATAGGCTATAGCCTAGATGAACTTGAAAATTTTTAAAGTCTAGCGGTTGCAGGAGTGCTGGTCACAGGTTACCTCTGATGCTCGGAGACTCGGACGTGTACAGACACTTGCCATTGATCAGCACAATTTTGCAGTAACGAGCAAGGGTTCAAAACTACACACGAAAGTAAACCTTGCAAAGTGTTGTCTTGGCTACAGTCAACATCGGCAAAATTTTCCGTTATCATAATAAACTCGTTGATACTTCAGAACAAAAACAAGTTTGGTTCAAGAACCAGAACAGATGGCTCCAGAAAGGGGCAAAATATCATTGGCGCAAACAGATGATCAGTCGAAGATAACTTGGTTAGTTAAAGGGACACCATGTTCCAACAAATAGTGCAAAAGTTAGGGTAAAATACGATGTTTCTAGGCGAGACCACTACTGCACATTTACTAATAGCTTCCAAAACATCTTTCCAACAAATAGCTTTCCCTGGTGGCCAGCCTCCAACTATCACTCGTCACATGAAATCAGTGTGACGGTCTGGCAAAAGAAGAATCTATATGAATGATTTAATGGCAAAAAAGGGCCCCCATATACCATTCAAGATGGGATTAAGCCTGAACTGTGCTTCGCTCCGACACTGCCTCAAGCATAGAAAGGAGGTTGGAAACCACATTGCAAGTAGGAACATGCACAAGGCGGTCACTGAAACTATTAACTGCTGTCTTAGACAGCACTGAAACTTCAGAACAGAATGAACTTGCTTCAATCAACTCGCTCCACGGCGTATCGTCCTCATTGATATTGGATTCTCTCAAGAGTTGTAATACTTTATCCAGGTGAGCAACATTCCGACCTGCCCCACAGCCAGTGGCAGTTGCAGCACCCACTGCATTTGCTAGTGTCAGTGTGCTAACTGCTGGCAAGTTGTGGAGGAACCCAAAAGCTATAGCAGCAGTAAAGCTATCTCCACATCCAACGGTGTCCACAACGTCAATCTAATGAAAGTACAGCACAGTGAATATTGACAAATGCAGTAATTACACAAAGATCCTTTATCAGCAGAATAAACATACCTTAAATGAAGGTGCACTGGAGACAGCACTCTTCGTAACCATGATTGATCCCTTTGAGCCCATTTTTATGACAACCCACTTTGTGCGAATCCCCCTCTTCAGCAACTCTTGCCCTGCCTGGATTGGGTTTCTGATGTTCGTCAGGGACTCAGCCTGTCAAACCAATAAACAGATTTATGAGTGAAATGAAGCAAGAATACAACACTAAATACACCACATTGGGTTCACTGTTCTCTAAACAGGCCAGATTCAGCAAACAGGTTTTTTTTACAAAAGCATATTAGTGTTAGGCTGTACCCTTTAATCTTATTTTGGCATAAATGGTTTATGGTTGAATTGTTAAGTTTGGAGAAAAGGCAAAGCTGCAGATGTGAAGTCAAGATCAGCCAGCTCAAATATCATTATAAAAAAACATGCCATTTATGGTTCGCTTGGCTTTTACTAATTACAATTGAAGCTCACAAAGCAAAAATAAAACTGTAAGGCATCTAACCTCGTCTGATGTTAAAAGCAGAACATCACTGAGCCTCAGAGAATGCTCAAGTGCCCTCTGTTCATCAAGGGTACCATGTAAGAGAGATTTTCCTCGAGGACCAGGATCAAAAAATACTGCTGTTCCCGCATCAATTGCGCAATCAATAGCGGACGAGATCACATCAGGGAAAAGTTCATCAAAAGCATAGCCATTACAGAACAATATTTTGGAGTGATGAATAGCTGTCTTGGTTTCAGCTGGGAGTTTACGTATCCAACTGAAAGCTGGCTCATCACTAAAGTCTGCTCGGCTGGCGTAGATGAAAATTGCAATGCAAAGCACAACAAGAATATTAGCTCATGAGAATTTGAAGCTGAAGTTGACAATATTCATGATGAAAATAATAAGAGCAGTAAGGCATGCATGAGAACATGAAGTTCTAACCTGCAAAATCCATGTCTCTGAAATGGGTCTACAAGAACCCAGCAAAGAAGGGTCTCATAGGCATTTCGGCATGCACCAGAATCAGAGTTATCAAGCATCCCAACAACACTAATGCCCTCCTCCTCAAGCACATCAAGAAGAAACTTCCCATAAATTTCCTCTCCTACATGCCCCAGTGTGGAACAGCGAAGCCCAAGCCTAGCTGCAGCAAAGGCCAAGTTGCAGTTTCCACCAGCCTCCCAAAATTTCTGTTCCAAGTGACGAAAGATAAAATGTTCAGAATAGCTAATAACCACTGATTGATTGATCATAATGTTGTTCAATTTATAACTGGGTTTCTTTTCTGGGTTCTCCATCTTCCCAAGCAGATAAAGTGCAGCAGAATAAGTAATACTAAATAACTAAATTGTCATAAAAACATTCTCATTTTCAACACAAACAGAACAAATGCAAACATTCATGAGATGTGTACATCTAAAACCTTCCGTTACTCATCGAAAGCCTCCACATTTCTTCCAATCCCCAAATTTATCAGTAGATACAATTACGATACGCTCGCTTGAATCCTTCCTATCACAACACAAGCATTTTGAACCAAACCAAAGTGACTAGAGCTATAAATCTCCCAAAATAAATCCGGCTTTGCGGCATCTAATGCTGAATTCACCTGATGAATAACCGAGCCCCTAGATTTCCAATCCCAACAGGCGAAAGCTCTCGGCCCCTTACCTGGTCAGGCGGCGACGCGGCGAGGCGCTCCATGTAAGCCTCCCGCTCCTCGCGCGGCGCCGGCGGGAGCTGGGGCACGCTGAGCACGACGTCGACGCAGAGGTTCCCGAGCGTGGCGAGGTCCGTCTCCTTCCCCTCCTCCCCTCCCCCCTCCGCCGGCGGCCACCGCCTCCTCGCCTCGTTGACAGCCAC
This sequence comes from Oryza sativa Japonica Group, assembly GCF_034140825.1. Taxonomy (NCBI): domain Eukaryota; kingdom Viridiplantae; phylum Streptophyta; class Magnoliopsida; order Poales; family Poaceae; genus Oryza; species Oryza sativa. The sequence goes on along the minus strand of NC_089037.1, from coordinate 3,489,327 downwards.
CGCCACGGCCCGCGGCCGCGCCGCCCCCTCGAGCCTCCGTCGCGGAGGCGGCGGGCGGTGGAGCACGCGGGGCCGCGGCGCGCGCCGCCGAGGCAGCGGCAGCGGCAGCACGTGCCGCGGGTTTAGGGTTTGGAGCGCCATGGGAGAGCGAGCGAGAGAGAATGGATGGATCGCGAATTCGAGATGGGTTTGCATAATAATATAATTTTATCATTATTTCTCGGAATAGATTCGATTAGAGAAGAAAAAGGAGGGTTTATTATTATTTTATTCCACGAGATTTGGAATATGTTGGGAACTTTTTGAAGTTTGTGGTTAGGATTTGGAAGTATTTTGCTACAAGTCGTCAAAAGTAAAACTGTGCTCTTGCTAAAAGCAGTGACCGAAAGAAGGGAGGAATCGCACTCAAACTCAAGGTCTCAATGACAGGTTCAAATCCTCCTTTTTGTGAGAGAATGGATGGCATCTGATCTGACTCCACGGTGCAAATCAGACGATTTGGTGGTGGGGAAGCATCAAAGAAGGCCCATGGGCCATCATGGCCTTCCACAACAAGGAAAAAGTACACCGAAGGTCCCTCAACTTGTCATCGAGATACAAAATCATCCTTGAACCACGAAAACGGATACAACGCATCCTCCAACTTACAAAACCAGTGCAAACTAGGTCCCTCGACGGTTTTGACCGACGTGGCAGCTGACTCGGCGTGGGACCCACGTGGGCCCCACACGTCAATCTGTCCACGTCATCACCCATCTCTTTTCCTTCTTCTCTTCGTTCCTTCTCTCTTCTCTCCCTGCGACGATGCGGGGCGCGGCCTTGCGGCGGCGTTGCTCTGCGGTGGCCGGCGGGGGATAGGTGGCGCCATCGACGCTGTCTTTCCCCGTTCCCCTTTTTTTCTCTTTTATTTTTGGCTTGTTTCTCTCCCCGATGCCGCCGCTTTCCATGGTAGCTGGCATGGAGGTTCGCGCTGGCGCGGCCGAGCTCATGGCGCGGCGGCTGGATGTGGCCGAATGCGACCGGAGGCTAGGACGACACCGCTCGCAGCCGTCAAGCCCCCACACCGTCAAGCGGCTCGTTGGGGATGTCCCTCGCGGATGAGCAAGGGCAAGAAGGACAACGGCGGCTGGGGCGGCGGCGACAGTGCGTTGGCCGACCAACTCCCTCCTCGCTGCCTCGTCGACTGGGGGGACTTCGACAGTGCACGCCGCGTCGTGGACGCCGTGCTCGCCGCTGTAGACCCTTTGGGTGAGCAGACAAGGAAGTCCATGGCGGCGCCCGACCGCGATGTGCTCCTCTACATGAGTCGCGGGGGAGCCCGGTGCGGCATGGCGCCATCCACGGTGGAGACGTCCGCGACGCGAAGACGGCCTCGGACGCAACGACCGCTGACGTCGCACGCCTCTTCGCCCTCTACCCGCCGGCGCTTACCTATGGCATCCACACCAACCTCCTCCTCCGCCTCCCCTTCTCCCGCGTCGCCGCCGCCGACCTCATCCTCTCCCGCCTCGCGCCCACCAGCTAGCTGCCCAGACTGGACAGAGAGGACGAAGGGAGAGAAATGGGAAGGAGAGATGATGTGGACAAACTGACATGTGGGGCCCACGTGGGTCCCACGCTGAGTCAGCTGCCACGTAGACCAAAACCGGAGTCAAAACCGCCAAAGGATTTCAGGTGACCGGTTTTGTATAGTTAAGGGACCTCGCATATCTAGTTTTGTGGTTCGAGGATGTTTTTGTATCCGATGACAAGTTGAGAGACCTTCGGTGTACTTTTTCCCCACAACAACGGGGAAGCCTCCGGGACACGCGGCCCAGCCACCGAAAGGCATCAGCACACAAGCCCAATTACCTCCTGGGCTTTGCCCAGCAACGCCGGAGTCACACGCAGAATTCGATCAAATCGACCAGTCCACGCGACCAAATCGATGGGCAGAACGAGACCGACCAAATTCGCAAACACCAGCGTCACGTCATGCGCTCGTGTGAGAACAGATACGACTCATTGTTATTGCACAAGTATACACGATAACGGTTTCAGAGTACTAGTAAATTGGTCGAACTGTCGAAGTAGTCGCAGCCGTTACGATCGAGGAATGAATTCATGTGGTCGATTTGATCGAAACGAACGAACGAACGTATAGGTACGTATATCAATTCAAGATTTCAAGGCCGCACGGTCGGAGTCAAGATCGAGTTGCTACATGGACTAATCAGAGTTTCACACACACGATGGACGCAGTCAGTAAGCTCATATAGTGATATATAGGCCGCATGACTGGCAATGTCTGTACTTACACTGCTACTGCACCTAACTAATTAATTATAATCATTCAACCTTAATTAGGATGCATGGATCGACCGAGCTGAAAACCGCGTAGTACTAGTACGTAGGAGTACGTACTTAACGCTGAACCGGAAAAAAAAAACCCCACGAATTAGTTAATCGTAGTAAACACTAACGAATAGACAATAGACCCGGTCCTTAATAATTTGCTTTTCTGATTTCTACTCCATACATACGCAGTTGAACGTACGTGTTGGCCAACGTGAGTATATACAACGAGTTGGTATAAAAGGAAGCCCTTCATGTCCCATCACCCCCAACACAAACCAATATCCTTCCTTTAATTAAGATCATTCCACGTACTTAATTAATTGTCTGCTGCATTCAGCTCACGTACGTACTCATCGATCGAGCTTAAATTAGCTAGCTAGCTAGCTAAAGTTGAAGAGCTAGAGATCTCTCACATACATGGCGTCGGCGAAGTTGGTCATGGCGTTGGTGGCGGCGGCCGTGCTGATGCAGTGCTGCGGCGTGCTCCTCGCGGCGAGGCCGTTGGAAGGGGACGTCGCCGGAGGCGGCGGGTGGCGGCCAATGCAGACCGCCGGCGGCGGCGGCGGAAAGATGCCGGTCATGCAGATCCTACAAGCTGTCCCAATACAGCCGGGGAACGGGTGCAAGCAAGCCCCCAGCCCTCCCGGCGCACCATGCTTCGGCAGCCGCCGGTAGCTTAATTAATTAACTAATTACTGCTTATATAATATTCCATCCGTTTCAAAATATTTGACACCGTTGACTTTTTAGCACATGTTTGACCGTTCATCTTATCAAAAAAAATTTTCTGAAATATCTAAAACTACATGTGTACATGAAAGTATATTTAACAATGAATCAAATGATATGAAAAGAGTAAATAATTATTTAAATTTTTTAAATAAGACGAATGGTTAAACACGTACTAAAAAGTCAATGGTGTCAAATATTTTGAAACGGAGGGAGTAGTATTAATCAATCTCCTTTCTCGCGAACACGGTCGTCCTTGATCAAGCTGGGTTCCGATCGAGACCGGTTTTACTTAATTGCGTAGATGTTGGCATGCGTGTGTGTCTGGAGATTGTACTTCGATTTATTCGTTATTATTTTGGTTTGGTCGTTTTCATGATCTGCAGTTAGGATGATCGAGCTTCTAATATTAATTCCGTGCAAAATTGGAGTGCCGGAAGATGAATGTATAGCTGATCAAAGTTAGCTAGAAGTAGTCTATAATCAGTGCATGTCGTAATGCATGGGGTATTGTAAGTTGTAATGTTGTAAGCAAGTGAAAATTGTTTAATTAATTAGCTACTAGGCTGTTCTGGCCTGTGCAATATGGTCCCAAAAATATGGTTTATCCCTGTCGCAGTGCCGCTGCAGGTAAAATAAAGAGAAAAATCCAAGAAATATCATTACAAGTACCTAAATTCAAGAAATACCATTGGCGAATGCAAGTTTTCTAAAATACCATCATACAAACGATTTTGTTCAAAAAATGTCATCACAGTTATGGTCCGTTCATCCTACGCCGTTAAATACACCGTTCATGCATCCTATAGAACTTAACGGAAGGTTGCTAACGTAACCCTAATGGCGATTGCGTTTCTGGGACAGCCGTTAAATACACCGTTCATGCATCCTATAGAACTTAACGGAAGGTTGCTAACGTAACCCTAATGGCGATGGCGTTTCTGGGACAAAATCACTTGTACGATAACATTTCATGTAACTTGTATTCGTCGATGGCATTTTTTGGATTTGAGTGTTTGTCAATGTCATTTCTTGAATTTTCTCTAAAATAATTGACATAAGTTCCATTTGACTAAAATTTAAAAATCGTATTGCGGTTTCTGTGTTGCTGTATGCCTTTATCCATTGTTTGTGTCATATATATAAAAACAAAAACGCGCGCGTCTATGTTCTCATTTTTTTTAAAAAAAAATCTACTTCCTGATAATATGCAATCTATACACCAAACATCTTTCACACCATTTTGTTTGTACTGGCCTATATTTGTTATACAACAGTGCGTAGGCTAATCATAGTTAGGTTCTTTGTGTGATACATATCCACCCGAATTCAGGTCCCCGACGATGTGCTCGTTGACAGTGAGACATCTCAAGATATGTTGACTAGTCTTTAGAAGATGTTTATAGGAGATGCATGAGCGTGCACGCGCGGGTATATGAGAATCTACTACATTTAGTCTGTGTTCGTTAGCTAAGGTTGTGAATCTTTCCTCCTAATACGTGAAACGGAGAGGCACATGATTAATTAAGTATTAGTCTTAAAAATTGAAATGAATTAATATAATTTTTCAAAATAACTTTTTATAGATTTTTTTTAAAAAAGACACACCGTTTAACAATTTAGGAAGCGTACGAGTAGAAAATGAGTGAATGAAACTTGGGAAAGTGTTAAAAAAACACAGCCTTAAGAAAAAAAAATGTTACTGTGCAAAACTGGAGCTCAAAAAAGAATAAGAAAACATCGAGGGCCCCTTACGCTGAAAATGGAAAGATCGAGGTTTTCAGCGGTGAGCTAAACATATTATTGCACAAGTGTGCCTTGCCAGTTTCAGAGGGAACTACTAGTAAATTGGTCAAGTCCCAGCCGTTTGCGAATCGAGGAATTCATCGGCCGATCGATCGAAACGAATGTGTCAATTCAAGATTTCAAGGCTAGCTAGCTGCACGGTCGACTGTCGGAGTCAAGATCGAGTTGCACATACATGGACTAATCAGATAGTCATACGCACGCAGTCAGTAAAGCTTGGTCATTATTATTGTTGACACATATGAGTATGAACATATATACGAGGTTTAATTTCTACATGGCACATGTATATATGCGGCTTTCATATATACATCCATCTGTACAATGAGGATATGCATGGACCGCGCTGAAAATCGCATACTAATTAGCTATTAGTCATGAGCTCTTTTCTCATCTTTAATAAGGTACTATGAGGTGTAATGAGGTACCAGGTACTATAAGGTAACAATCAAATCTAGCCATTGATTTTGCAGGGGTACGATCGGAAAGAAATTGGTAAGAGACTAATTGGGCCTTCCGGTCGGCGCCGCCCAAGCAGCCAATAGCGAGGCAATCTGACAAGGGCGACTCATCCGCAAAATTCGATTTCTCTCCGCCAGTTCCGCCGCCGTCGCCCATGCGTGGTGGGAAGTAATTCCTGCGCCCTCCCCCGCCGGCAGAGCAGCGGTGGAGGCCGCCGCTGGTAGAGCTACGGTGGAGGCCGCCGCCGACCACACCCGCCCAATAGCCGCCGGCAGAGCAGCGCAGGAGGCCGCCTGCTTCCATAGCCGCCCACCGCCGCAGGCAGAGCAGCGCAGGAGGCCGCCGCCGAGCACCGGCGACCACCGCAGACGACCGCCGCCCACCGCCCCAGGCAGAGAAGCGCAATCCCCTACCGCTGCCCACCGCCGTCCACCACCGCCTTTCTTCGATCCGTCGCCACGCCCTCGCCTGTGTCGCCGTAAGTCCCTGACCCGACTCGCATTATAGCATTTAGCCCGCACCAGTCGTATATCGATGAGAAGATTTTTTTAGTTTTGTTTTAGCAATTAGGCCGATACAGTATGAACGTGCATAATTATTTTTATTCTTGATATGTGTTTGACAGGTTGTTCTTGATATAAAAAATGATTGGTGATGGTTCAAGATTTGAGGATCAGGATGAGTATTGTAAGTTTATGGCTATGAAATTCAGTAGTGAGGATGAAGGTTTTGCTTTCTATAACCAGTATGCGAAAGAGAAAGGTTTTAGTGTAAGGAAGGATTATAGTAGGCGTGATCGTTTTAGTGGATTGATATTTCATAAGCGCTTCACATGCTCAAGGGAAGGATTTAGGAAGGAGGTGTATATGGATTATTCTGGCAGAACTAGGGAACCCAGAGCACTAACTCATTGTGGATGCAATGCTCATTTTGAGATTAAACTCGATGAGATAAAAGGCCATTGGTATGTAACAAGGTTTGTGGCAGATCATAATCATCCTTTGTGTAAAGCTGATGAAGTGGCATTTCTCCGTTCACATCGTAGAATTACTCCAGCACAACAGGCAAAATTGGTGGAATTGAGAGATTTAGGTTTACATCAGCACCAAGTGATGGATGTAATAGAGAGAGACCATGGTGGTTTTGAAGGTGCAGGATTTGTTACAAGGGATTTGTACAATTTTTTTGTGAAAATGAAGAAGAAACGGATTGATGGTGGAGATGCTGACCGTGTTATTAAGTACATGCAAGCTCGTCAGAAAGATGATATGGATTTCTATTATGAGTATGAGACCGACGAAGCAGGATGCTTGAAGAGGTTATTTTGGGCAGATCCACAATCAAGAATAGATTATGATGCATTTGGTGATGTTGTCGTGTTTGACAGCACCTATCGAGTGAACAAATACAATCTCCCTTTCATTCCTTTTGTTGGGGTGAACCACCATGGGTCGACTGTGATTTTTGGTTGTGCTGTAGTTTCCGATGAGAGGGTTGGTACTTATGAATGGGTACTTAAGCAGTTTTTAAGTTGCATGTGTCAGAAACATCCCAAGTCTGTTATCACAGATGGAGACAATGCAATGCGTAGAGCTATCTTACTTGTGTTTCCAAATTCTGACCATCGGTTGTGCACATGGCATATTGAGCAGAATATGGCACGTAACCTTAGTCCAACTATGCTTTCAGATTTTAGGGTCCTTGTGCATGCTCCACTTGAAGAAGATGAGTTTGAGAGAAAATGGGTTGAGTTCAAGGTTAAGCATAAAGTATCAGATGAGAACAGGTGGTTGAATAGGATGTATAATCTAAGGAAAAAGTGGGCAGCAGCATACACTAAAGGGAGGGTTTTTCTTGGCATGAAGAGCAATCAAAGAAGTGAAAGTCTTAACTCAAAACTGCATAGGTTGTTGGACAGAAAAATGAGCCTTGTCATTTTGATTGAGCACTATGAACATTGCTTGTCACGTATGCGTCATCAAGAGGCAGAGTTGGATGCAAAAGCATCTCAGTCAGTACCATTTACAAGCAATGACTCTACTCTAATAGAGAAGGATGCAGCTCGTGTTTTTACACCTAAAATTTTCAAGAAGGTTAAGGTGGAGTTATACATGGGCATGAATTGGGAGGTAATAGATACTATAGAGGAGGACAATTGTGTCAGGTATGTATTGCAAATGATTGGCAAGGATGGTGTTGTCATTTTGACCGGCATGTTTGAGGAAGCATTGTTGGTTAGCATCTGCTGCCCTTGTAGAAAAATGGAGTGCGAATACATTCCATGCAATCATTTATTTGCAGTTCTGAAATTATTTAAAGTTAGACACCATTCCGACCTTCTGCATAGCACGTAGATGGACTATGAAAGCAAAGAATGCATTTCCTTCTGATAGGTATGGTTCAATTTACACTTGGTCAGACCAAATGGAACGCTATCGGCTGTTGCGTTGTTTGGGTAGTGAAGCTTTTTTCAAATCATCCATGACAGAAGAGAGCACGGTGAAAGTAATGAAGATGTTAGAGAATCTAATGCTTGAAGAGGATAGTAGTGAAAATTATGAAAATTTTGACATTGAGTTTGGTTATGTGGTTGGGCAAAGTAGCCGGAATGATATTGAAAGTGGTGACATGGTGCTTGATCCGACACAAATTGTCCCTAAAGGAGCTCCGACAAAGAGAATGAGGGGTTTCTTGGAGAAACGTAAGAGAAGATGTGGTTTTTGCCGCATCCCAGGGCACAGTATTCGATCGTGCCCTATATACCTAAGGCAAGTTTTACCAAGTAATCTTTTTTTTTTTGTTCTGTGGTGTACTTTACAAATATATATGAGGTTTTTTTTATTTTTTTTACAGGAAAGTGAACGAAGATGTGTGATTTTGCTGTCCCAGAGGGTGGAGTACAGGATGGCTGTGGTGAACATGGATGTTTGTATGGTCCAACATGAAGTATATTGATGTTGTGTGCGTACAGTTTATATTGTTTGAACATGTTCCAAAATTGTAATGGACCTGAAGTACTTTTTTATATTTGGGTTGGATGATTAGCATCTTAATATGTTTTGCAATTGAGTCAAACTGCTGATGATGTTACTCAGTACTTGGAAAGGTTGCATGTTGGCTTCAAGTCGAGTGGATGCTGATATTGATAGCATCATGTCTCCAGGTTTAGTGGATGTGCTACTGTTACTCAGTACTTTGGATAATTGTAGTGCATACCGAAGAAGTGTCGCAATTGAGTAATCTGAAGAATAACATCGAAGCATCCAGTGACTGACACAACAACACATAGATAGTTCCTCCATCTTGACAAGCATCCATTAACAGATAGTTGACCCACATAATCAAGTCTTAACTAGCACATAATAAGATTGTACTGGAAAGGTCAACCACATAATAAGGTCTTAACTAGCTTTACATCATACGAATTTGGATGGCATTACATATTGCCAGACAAAATGGTGATTTTCATCCACCACACTACTTGAGAACATGAACCTTCAGAACAAGAACGTCGTCAACCTCCTTGAAATGGAAAAGACAAACATCACCCTCATCGAATGCTTTTGCATCAATCAGTTGGTTCCATCCAGTGGTCAGCATTGCCCTACTGTCCTTGGACCTCTTCAGCCTCATTTGATATGACTGTGTTGTTCCAGCCATAGACACCATCAGATCATCAATTGGACTCCCAATGTACTTGTTTATGTACCGCTCGCTAAACTGGACTGCAAAGGTCTGCAAGAAAAGTTGATTAGCCATAGTACAAACTACATGAAGCAACAAAGTCATTTTACATACCATTTTCGCATTGGTCATAAGGGTTCTCTTGACAGCGGCAAATTTACTGCGGCAACGTGAGCAATTTGAAGATGCATACTTTTTGTTAATGTGACATCATTTCCATACCAGCAGTACTTGTCGAATCCAGAGAAAGTACGAGGTCCATATTGTCCTGTTTTTTAGAGTTCACATACACAAGTTCATATGACTTTTGTAATCATTGAAAGCTAAAACTGAAATTAATGAGAATTAATAAACACCTGTTGTAATAGTTGAACGGCGCACGCTTTGATAAATCTTGTTTATCTCAATTTGTACTTGTTCTGCTCGTGTTTAATCCAAACTTGTTAGTAGGTGTAATGCTACGAAAAAAGGATAAAATCGGAAGATAGGCATCACCATCGTCACTATCTGATGAAATGTCAATGACCTCATTTCCGTCCCCCATTGCTACTTGTGTTTCACTCTAAGTGACAAGATAGGCATCACGATACGCATCAAAAATGGAATATAATGGGAGGAAGCAGAACCTGATATATGGTGTCGTCTCCGAAATCGGCTCTTACCACAGCTCACCTCGGCGACTCTAGTCGGCACACTGCACTGCTCGGAGCTGGCCGTCCCACCGCGAGCTCGCCTGCAGCCGTGCAACCGGCCGCAGCGCCTGCAGTGCCGAGGACAGCCTGGCCGCCTCCAGTGCCAAAGGAAGAAGAAAGAGCAGAAGAAGAAGAAGAAAGAGGAAGCAGTAGGAGGAGAATGGTTGAAGAAATAAGGGGACGAACTGAGTTGGCTGCTCACCTTCCATGGTTAATGCACAGGGGAGTGGGTGGATGGATAAGTATTAGTAATTGTTTGGTGGACTGTGTAAGTGCGTATTGGTAACCGTGTGCGCATGCAGGAATTAAGTACTGCTGTCTCAATTTAGTAACGTGACACAAATCTTGTACATCTGGGCATGTTATACACACTTTTGTACATCTCGACACGTATAGTAACGCGTAACTTTCGTGTACCAGTACTGAACAGTTGATTTTATAGTCCGATGACAAGTAATAGACTTAGGAAAACACCTGCAGAGTCTCTATGTGTTGCGCATAGGACACCCGGCATGGTCCGAACCACCGCTCCTAGTCTCGACGTCTCTAGTTAATTATAATTTCATTTTATATGATTTTTTTGTCAATTCCGTTAATTATAATTTCATTTTTTTATAATGCCAGGTCGGATAGTAGTAAATTCTTGTATTGATGGTTGGACTAGCGAACCAACCAACTACCTCATTTAGTACTCGTCCATATATGCTGCTTCGGTTGTAGCTAGTTGCTGGTCACACTAGTGCATCCATCAACCTCATCCTCACTCCACAGATAACAGCCATGGTAACAAGCAAGAAGGTACAGAACAACGAAGCTGCAATGGCGGACGGCGCTGTTAAGTTTAATGAAAATACAAGTACCTTTCAACGATTTTTCAATTTTTTTTTCTTCACCGATCTCGTGTTTGTAGGAATATCGCCATGGTCTGTGCATGGATGTCCCGATGTACATTGAAGATTCGGAGTATTGTGGAGAGGAGCTTGGCACCAGACTAACTTGCAGGCATGGCCTCACGCCGAAACGGAGGACAGCTTGGGAAGGACCTGACACAGGAAGAAGGTTCTTAGGTTGTCCGCTGGAGGTGAGCTCAAAAGTCCTTGAAAACAAAAGAAAATTCATTCGGTTGGTTTTTACGAACTGTTATTCGTTTCAGGAAGAGGATCAGTGCGATAAATTTTTTTGGGTCGACGAACCATGGCACCCAAGAGTTCAGAAGACACTTGAGCAGATGTGGCATGCAGTGGAACGTGCTACCAAGCTAACCGGTTCGAAACAATATGACTGGTGTTGTTTCGTTCGGAATACAAAGGCCGAGGAAGAAAAAATGAAGTTAGAGTTAGATACGGCTGACCATATCTCTGAACTAGAATTGGCGTATAAAAAAAATTAATGAAAAAGAAAAAAGAGCTCGACGATACTCGTGCGTGGTTAATGGGATCGTTTGTAGTAATTGTCATTATGTTAGTGAAAATTAGTGATCTCATGTACAACAAGTGATTACATTGGATGTAATATTTTCTTTAAACTTCCAACTTTTCCATCAAAATTATCCTACACACCCTAATGTTAATTTTTCGACGGAACTGCATTCATACTTAAACCGTGTAAATGCATAGTTTTGTTGACTGCTTTCATACTTGACTGCAGTGCCGTTCTTGACTGCTTTATTATACCGAGTGGAATGCACGCATGTATATCAGTTTTATGTGTGGTGTACCGAGGAGGCCATGCAACAAAAGCAGCCCATATTCGCTTTGGAAACAGAATAGACTATAATGGCATTGATTGCTACACGGCTGCATGCACCTGACACAGTGGATTGACGTATAATATATGCCGATGCACAGTGAGATGTGTACATTTAAAAATCAAACGACACAAAACCTGTACTTAAGTTCAATACAAGATTATTCCGGTGTCATTAACTCGTTTTTTTGCTACACACATATAAGTAGAGAGTTTCAGTTCAAATTTCCTACGCACATATCTGTTCTAAACATTTCTATGGCAGACAACAACACTTCCACTGCTCGTCGCCGCAACCCTGGCAAAAGAGGGCGTCATGGTAGGAAACTACCTATTCTCTCCGTGGTATGTATGTTATTTTAAAATTTATTTGCTTCTTCTCAACATACTTTTTGCTCTTCACTTCTTGTACGGTGATTTACTTGCATGCACTTTTCTCATTCTTAGAAACCAAGGGAACTGACCATTGCTAGCTCCCCACATAAATTTGTAACAATGGTGAGAAGTTTGAATCCACTCCAGACAGCGGCCATGGAAAAAATTGGATTTGGAGGCTTGTTAGCAATGCCAGAGATTAACATCAACCGGGTAATTTGTATTTGGTTAGCTGATCGGTACGACGTCAAAAGCCAAACAATATTGATCCAAGACAAGAGTTTACCGATCACACTTTGGGATGTCCAGTGTATATTGGATATTCCAGCCGAAGGACCGGTGATTTCCAAACTGCCGCCATTGATCACGGAGGATTACAAGATTTATTCTAGGCACAAGGATGGCGAGAGCAAGAATATTTCACTCATATCATTGCAAGAAGCAATTTTAGAAGAATCGAAACAATCTGAAATCAACGAGGAAGATTTCATTAGAAGGATGATGTTTTTCACCATTGGGTACATCCTTTGTCCTACTACAAAGGCCCATGTCAGCTCCAGCTATCTACCTTTACTGAGAGATGTAACAAAAATTCACACTATCAATTGGGCAAGCTTAACAAGGGAACATCTCTGCGATTGCTTGAAGGAATTCAAGGGAGGACTAAAAAATATTGAAGGCAATCTTCCATTACTGCAGGTACTATACAAACCTATCACATGCTGAATTTATTTTCTTATTGTACTCAAAATGCTTATTTTTTACATTGCATTCAGTGTTGGTATTGGGAACATGTGAAGGCAGTAAACTCTGAGTTCTGCAACATCAATTACAATGGACGTCAGATTCCCCTGATTTCATTCTGGAATGCAGCCAATGTCAGGTTGAGAAACAAATATGACTGCAGAACAGCTGAAGGGGGGGGATTGGTAAGTTACTGCACATACAGAAATACTAGTTGCAGTAGTAGATCATATGCTAATTGCTGCCATATGTTATACAGATTATTGAACAGATAGAACATCCAGACTTTTTGAATGATGAACAGAGGTATGAGCATGACACGCATGGCTTTGAAGACAGAGAAAATGACTTTTATATCAATGAACAGAGAATTGAGGAAGACACTGCCTTTGAGGAACTAGAAAATGACTATCCCATACTTTCTGACAACGAAGAAATAGATGCACAACAATCTTTTGCATATGCTAATGATCACATGCCGTACGGTACTGACAATGAGAAGGAAAAAGATGATGACAGAGAGCTAAATCAGTGTGAGGATGACCATGAAACGAAAATCAAATCTCCAGCAAAAATTGCAGCCGTAGAGGTAATACATTCTTAGCTCAGTTTTTTTGAGTGCACATTATCAACAAAAAATTACTTCCTACACATAATGTCATAACCAACTGCTTCTTTCTTGTAGCATTCAGGTCACATCAAAGTACTTGTTGACATGCTCCAACAGTTAGAAAGGTCCATTCAGTTCATGGAGAACAAATTGACAAACAAGTTACTTTCCGTGGAACAAATATGCCGGAAAAACACACTAGCCATCGAGGTAAGCATAAAGCAGCACTGGCTAAATGAACTGCATAATATATAGCTTTTGTTCATAATATATAGCTAAATGAACTGCAACTCTTACAGGACATCAAAAACACCCTGTCCAAAAAAAGGAAGTCAGTCCCTATACAAGCCGATGCATTTAGACCCAAACAAGAAGCTGATGTCAACAAAGTCGAGGATAATCGAACATTCGATTTAGGCAATGAAAGGATGCCTACCATACTGAAGAGATGCATGAAGATAATACGGTGAGTTGTACTGAACTAATTTACAAAACTATTGTTCGAGCATTCAATTTTTTATGTCTTCTTCTCTAGGATGAGACAAATTTAGCCAAAGAGATTGATGGTAATGGAACAGAGGAAGCTCCGTTCATAATCACTGGGGATGAAGCAACTGAGACAGATGACAATAACAAAACCATTGCAGAAAGACTAAGAGGTCAGTTCGGAAGGACAGTCAAGCCATCATATCAAACTCAAAGTGATTTCATATTCTACAAACATAACAAAAAAACATTCGAGCCCAAAATTCAAATATCCAATTCAGGATCAGCGAACCTTGGTTTGACATTGAAAGATAAAATAACAATCAATTACATCCTCCAGTCAGAAAAAACTAAGGTTCTTGCCAGTATACAAGACATAGAGCTATCACGTGCACATCTACTGCCACTTGTAACGCCGCTTGATAGTTCATCAAAATCAAAATGGTTGAACACCTCGTTAAGATTATTTTTATCTGTTATAATAATTTCTACCTTTCCCATACATTTCTATATTTTTTTTTATTTTGCAACAGGTCATTGAAGCTTACACAGAACTCATAAACGACAATCAACAAGGCCACACCAGGCAGTACGGTTCTGCTCTAATTGAGAAAGAAACGCAAGTCCAGGTTTGGTGTGCCGTTGGTAAGACAAGAGGAAAGCCAAGTAAAAGATACATTGAATCCAGATCAACGTTTGCCCAAAGATACATGGTCCATGATATGGTACTAAATCAGGTCATCATTTATTTTTATGCCTTTCCAAAAACTACTTTAACTTATGCTATTTCCTGAAGGTCTTCCTACCAATAAATAGGGACAAATCGCATTGGTACGTAATTGTTATTAATGCAAGATGCCAAGAAATTCAAATTCTTGACTCAATGCAGATGCAGCCACAATGGTACAATGCAAGCGAAGATATTAAAAACCTAGTAAGCTCCATCGCAATAACAGTTCCTATATGCTATAATAACATATGTTCTAAGTAATTTTAACACATAACAGATCAATGGCGTGGCCAAGTATATTGATTACACGGTGAAAGAACGTCCTGTTCCAACATCCTGGACTGACACAAATGTTGCAAAATGGCCACTGTGCCCAAAGAGTGTACCTCAACAGAAAGACAGGTGAAATATCATCAATACGCTTTTAACTAACAATTATTGCTAACTGACATTCTCAATTTCTATGGTTAGTTGGTCATGTGGGTTAAATGCTTTGAAGTTCATGGAGACCTGGGATGGAAAGGAATTAACGAGCGACTTCTTAAATATGGTACTGCTCCGAAAAGTACTAAGCTACTATGACTCACATTTTATTAGTGTTACACATCTCTTACACATATTTTTCACTCCCTCTTGACTTCAGGAACCGAATGAAGTTTTCAGACTAAAGGTCGCCGCCAACCTAATCAACACTACTCTAAATATAGTGCTTGCTGTCCACGACGACATCAGACGTCTACATTCAGAAAATTCGTCCACATCTGAAGTTACAATGAAGCTTTGAAGCCAATTAGTGGCATCTTTGAAACACTGTATTTCCATCTAAGTGTATCTATCTAAACTTTTATATTATGCAACACTGTTTTTCCATCTAGGTTATTTCCAATCAATTATCAGCCATGTATTCAAAACTACTATCTCTATTTTCCAAGCTCCAGTCAATTGCAACATTTCTTTCAAACTGAAAGGAAGAACAAGTGCTTGATGTTACCTTACCCGGCTTAGCTTTTTCCATCTGCGCGAAAGGAAATACGCCCGCAACACCTCTACCTTCGCAGGGACTCAACTCTTCGCAGTGTAGCACATTGATCTTCCGGTTCTTCTCCGTTTTCCTACGCCACGACACCCGCAGCACCTTATGCAGCCGCATCTCCCCGCCGGTGCTTGGTTCTGAACACCACACCCATCCTTCCCTCCGCCTACCACCTCCATTGCTCCAAGGGGATCATTGCGCCGGCGGAAACAACGGCACGCGCCGATCGACCGGACGAGCGGATGGAGGCGCGCTCGTTCCAGATCTGAGCGCCATCCCCCCATCCCCTGCGCCGGCGGCAGCAAAGGCACGACGCATGCGCCGATCGACCGGACCCATCTTTCCTTCCCCTGCGCTGGTTCTAGAGGGGGAAATCCCTATGCGTGGGCCAAGAAATCGTCGAGAATCAGAACAAAACAGGGAGAAAAGGAAAGAGATGGCGCTCAGAGAGAAAGGGAAGAGAAGCCCCGGTCTGATCCCGGCAGGAAATCACGGACCCCTACCTCGTTACGCGAAAATACGGTTTTACCCCAGCGGTACCGCCCCAATCTGCGCGTGCGGTACCACGCGGTACCATCCAATCTCAGCCGTCCGATGAAGCTAGATCGACGGTTCAGATTTGGTACCGCCCCCTTTCAAGGACAGTAAAAACTCTCATTAGTCATAGTAAATACTTACGAATAGACAATAGACCCGGTCCTTTGTTTGTTTTTCTGATTTTTCTGCATACTCCATATGCAGTTGAACGTGTGGCCAACGTACGTATACCTGTACGATCGAGTTATCTATAAAAGGAAACCCATCCTGTCCCATGTCGTTCAATTAAGACAGTACGTCCACGTACTTAATTAATTGGCTGCTACATTCAGATCATCACTTACTCATCGATCGATCGGCACTAGTACTCTATTAGGAATACTCTAGCTGATTACATTGTATAGGCCTGAGATTAATTGTGGATCTCTATATTCCTAATAGTTTCATAACAATCAGCTTGATCGATCTTACAGCTTAATATAGCTAGCTAGCTAAAGTTCAAGATCAGAGATCTCACAAACATGGCATCGTCGGCGTCGGCGAAGTTGGTGAGGGCGTTGGTGGTGGCGGCCGTGCTGATGCAGTGCTGCGGCGTGCTCCTCGCGGCGAGGCCGTTGGCCGCAGCCGGCGGCGGCGGCGGGGAGGAGATGTTCGTCGTCACGCCGGAGATCCTGAAGACCACCGGCGGTGGCGCCACAACGACGCCTACGGGCAATACGTGCAAGGAAGGCCCGACCCCTCCCAGCAGCCCCAGCCCACCATGCATCGGCAGTACTCCCGGCCGCCGGTAGCTAGCTAGCTTAGCTTGTTACTTAGTTTTAATTAATTTTCTTTGTCGCGAACACGACGACCTCGATCGATCAAGCTGATTCCGGCCGGTTTTTAATTGTTTTCCGTACGTAGATTTTTTTTTTCAGTTAATACAATAAAATTTCTGTCTTTGCTGCTTAGTATTAATCAGTAGTGCATGTAATTAACGATATTGGTAATGGATATGACATATTCTATTATCACAAATATGAATAGATGTTAGTTTTTTATGGGACGGAGTGAGTATGTATTGGTATATATTGTCTTGAAATAAAAAAAAAACACTGAGACTATCACTCTAGAGAGAATAAGAATGCATTTTTCAAATACAATTTGTTAATCACCATGTTACGGAGTACTCCTATGTAGCAAGGGCTTACGGCTCATTGATTTAAATGTTTACCATCGTTGGTAGGCCGAAATGTTTTAACCATATCCAACAGTCCAGCTTACACGTGAGACGTGACTTGCCTTGCGGAGGTTCACAGCCAGCCCATTAACTTTCGGAGTGGGCTAAATAACCTAATAAATCGTTCAAGGACATGGACCGTGTACTTACACGGCTGGACCGGGGGAAAAAAACAAATTATTTACTAGTAGTGCCTGCTTACGAATGGAATAGAAAATAGACTTGTTCCTTAATTTTTTTTAGTTTCCAATGCATGCAGTTGAACGTGGCTAATATACGAGTTCGAGCGTTTTTAACAGTCTTTTCAATTGATTTTGTAAACCAAATTTTAATAATTTTAGAAAAAAAAAATCCTCCTCTAACACCTCTCCATCCAGATGACCAAGATAATCCACCTGCCAAAGTTCTCCCCTCATTGGCCAAATTGGCTAATCATGGGCCCCACGTCATAGATGCTCATTTCCCTTCTCTCTATCCCCGCCCTCTCTACATCCAAGGGAGGGAGGGCGCCATTGCTAGGGCGGCTCGACGGCGAGAGAGGAGTGAGGGAGGAAGGCTCGATGGCTTGTCAGTCGAGCCTGCCTTGTGCACACGGTTGTTGAGGACGATGAGGCCAATAGGAGGGGACCCGCCATTCGCCTTGCCCTCACGGATCCATTGTCGCGTGCATGAGTCCGCCTCGCACATCCGGATATGTTGTCGCTGTTGTCTCCTGCTGTCACCGTCTCCCTTGCAAAGCGACACTGTGCGGGAACGCCGTCCCCTAGCAGAGGGAGAAAGCGAGGAGAAAAGGATGAGGGGGAGAAAGCTAACACATTCTTTATCATTTTGGAGATGTTTCATAACCGTATTGGATTGATCAACTAGTTTGACTACCTAAATCAATTAAAGAGCTAGGTATACACATATTTAAAAAGTCTAGATTTTAGGCAGGTACCTATGAAAAGAAACCAGTCATGTGTTCAGTGGCGGATCCAGAAAGAAATAGCACTAGAGTCTGAGCAAACTAGATAGAGTTACCGTTCCCCCTCCCATTTACATATGGTAAAAAATTTTAGTAAAGTCTTCGTGGGGGCGTTTTCACCTAATAGTGGAGGCTCGAAACCCTGTCGCCTTCGTGCTGGATCTGCCCCTCATGCCCCCATCTCCTCGTCCTTAAAAAAAAAGGGTAATTTAAATTATAATGAGATGGTTTCAATTTTCCCTTAAAAAAATCCCCCAGCCGCGGCCCCAAATTCTCAGCCCAGTTCCCTATCCGCACTGGACGACCGGCCTGGCCGAGCAGACGCAGAGCCTTGTGCCACGGCCTGCTCTAACGCATGCGCAGCATCAGTCTGATCCCTGCACCACGCGCGCGCGCGCGCACGCACGCAGAATTCGGCGAAAACTGCAGCATTTACACATGAATTCAACCAGTCGTCCACGCGCCGCGACTAGCTAGCGGCAGGCATCAACTTAATTAAACCGCTGAATTAGTAATCCCTCATACTCGTAAAGAAAGACGTTTAGAATAGCGACACGGTCTTCAAAACATAAATTTGACTTCTTTTTTCTATAAAAATATTTATTAAAAAGTGATATATGTATTATTTTTCAAGACAAATCTATTCATATAATTTTTATATTTTCAAACTCAACAACTTGAGAGTTATTCATGATTTATATTCCTAAGGTTTGACTTAAACGTTGTCCTAAACGATTTTTTTATGTGTACGAAGGTAGTACGTAGCTGAACAGAGCCGACCAAATCGCGTTCGATCGATCGATGGGCGATACCGAGCCGTGCGTATGTACACAACTCGTATATCATTCTTTTCTTGAAACCCACGCAATCGTATCATGAAAACGTCTACACAACTCGTCGTATACTCGTATGTGTGTAAGTAACGGTCCGGTCTTTCGGCGAGGCGTATAGTACGTGCGTGTGCGTGTGTATGTACGAGCTTACTAGTAGTAGCTACTGATCGATCGAGTTAAGTTGCTTGTTTCAGAGGGAACTAATTAATTAACTGGTCGAACCCGGCCGTTACGATCGAGGAAGATTCACTGGTCGGTCGGTCCAAACGAATGTGTCAATTCAAGGGCATGGACGCTCGATCGATCGGGGTCAAGGTCGAGTTACACACGGATTAATCAGAACGTCCGTACGGTCCTACATAGGCACATGACTAGTACTTCGTATGTTTTAACTTTGATCAAAATTAAACTGCTTTAACTCTGATCAAGTTTGTAGAGAAAAGTAGTAGTAACATTTTTAACTTAAGACAAATTTATTATGAAATATATTCAATTATTGATTCGATGCAACTAATTTAGTATTATAAATATTACTATATTTATCTAGAAACTCAGTTAAACTTAAAATAATTTGACTTTGACCAAAGTCAAAATATCTTATAACTTGAAACGGAAGGAGTATCATACACACACTACCTCTATCTCAAAATAAATGCAACCGTGGAGATTCATGTCCAACGGTTGACTATCTGTCTTATTTAAAAAATTTAGTCACACATAAAGTAATATTCATATTTTATCACCTAATAAAAATAAAAGTACTAATCATAAACTTTTTTTTTCAGATAAGACGAACAGTCAAACGTTGAATATAAATAATGTAAAACTACATTAATTTTGGGACGGAGGGGCTACTAGGTCTTTGTAGGAGTGTAACTGTATATACATGACTGATTAACTTTGCCTTAGGAGCTGTTTGGTTCGTTGCCATATTTTGTCACGCCACACTTTAGTCATACCATAGTTTTTTAGGCATGTGTTTGGTTCGCTGCCGCAATTATGTTATGCCACACTTTGGGACCCACGTGTCATGCTCTCAAATTTAGAGCTAAGCATGCCACACTTGTGGCCAACTATTTCTAAGCCATATTTGTGCCACTATGCCACAACTAGCCTAAACTTAGTTATGGCAAAGTTAGGCATCAACCAAACATCCCCTTAGCTTCCATAGTAATACTCACGCGTAGCAGCACTACAACTGCTGCTGCACGTCTTCTTGAACCTAACTAGCTATTCGTGTTCAACCTTGGACATGGACTGCGCTGAAAACCGCGTACAGTGGCATGTTATGTTGTTAATTAATTAGTAGTACTACTGGTAAACTCGTACGATTAGACCCGTTCATCTGTTAAGATTTTTACTAGTACATGCAGTTCAACGTGTGGTCAAGTCACGAACATATATGAACTGTACTACTATAAAAGGAAGCCCAGGTTGTCTGATTTCCTCCAACAAATTAAACAAGCTATTACTCTTTTCTTTAATCAAGCTAGCTACCCATTCGACGTACAGCAAACGCACTTTCTGTCTGCTATATTCAATTCACTCGTCGTCTCACTGAGCTTTACACCATTGCCGAGCACCTAGCTAGCTAGCTTAATTAAGAATTCATCAAGAAATCATATAATTAATGGCGTCAGCGTCGGCGAAGACGATGGTGAGGGCGGTGATGGTGGCGGCCGTGTTGCTGCAGTGCTGCGGCGTGCTCCTCGCGGCGAGGCCGTTGAAGGGCGACGTCGTCGCCGCCGCCGGCGGTGGCGGAGGCGGTGGCGGCGAGATGTTCGTCATGCAGATACTGAAGACCAGCACCCCAACCACGCCGGTAGGCAATGGGTGCAAACAAGGCGAGACCGGCGGCAACGGCGCACCATGCCACGGCAGCGGCTAGCTAGCTTAATTATACTACTCGATCGCCATCTGCTGCATGCGGCGATCTGACACCGGCTGCTTCTCTGTTTAGTTGTATGTAGATGTCGACATGTATGCATGTAAATATATACTAGATGATCTGTAGAGATTGTTTCATTCATTATTTGGTTTTTAATGATATATGCAGTAATTAGGAGCTTCCATATATGTAAAGATGGAGTGTACGTTGGAAGAAGTCGAATGATGTATATATAGTTCATATTATTCATAATCAGTGTAGTAGTCAATAATTAGAGCATATCATGCATGCAAGTAGTATCTCTGTTTTTAAATATAAGACTCCATTGGCTTCTTGATATACACTTAACTATTCATCTTATTTAATAATTTTGTACAAATATAAAGAACATCGGATGATAAATCAAATCACGATAAAATAAATAATAATTACATAATTTTTTAATAAAACAAATGATCAATCTATCTTAAAAAATTAACGGATCATATATTAAAAAACGGAGGGAGTATATAGGAGAGAAAATAGTCAGACAATTGTAATTAAATTGTGTAAAGTAGTTTTCGCCAGATGATAAAGATATATAGTTTTATTTGGATTAATTCAATTAATTTTGGTATTTGATGATGATCTATATATGCATTTATATTAGTTGACCGTTTCAACTTTGAACACTAATAATTATTAAATTGTTAGACTACAATGAATGAAAGTACATATATGTATTGTGTAGGACGTAATATATATATATATATATATATATATATATATATATATATATATATATATATATATATATATATATATATATATATATATATATATATATATATATATATATATATATATATATATATATATATATATATATATATATATATATATATATATATATATATATACTTTGATACGTATTTATATATTTATTTAAAAAACAATTTACAAAGTGATTGCAAACAGAATGTAACAGCAAGGAGAAGAACAAAAGGATATGGATTTTCATCTCTCAAGAGGATATCCTCTTACATGTCATCTAAATAGTTATAAAAAAATAAAAAAAAAGTTAACAACATAGATTAAATATAATATACATCACTCTACAAACATGCGAAACCAAATTCAACTTTTACAAGTTGCAAAAAAAAAACTGAAAGTTATCATTCATTCACGGTTATATTTGTTATCTTTATTAAACTTGTAGTAGTTTGAATTTTAACTTTTATGTTTGTGAAGTGATATATTTTATATTAACCTATTTTATTAATTTTTATAATTTTTTATAACTATTTAAGTGACATACATAAAACGAGGGGATGGTGAGATCTATATAATATATCCTCTTATGAGATGAAAACAATACAACATGAGGTTGTCTGGCATGTAACGTGCATGCATATATAATATATATTAATTGTTCTTACATATAGCAAAACATGCCTGCTACATCTTACACAATTTGACTTAACTATAGTTAGACTTGGTCAACATTGAAATATATAAAGGTCAACATATATATGTACTCAAGACATAGCATTTGACCGTCAGGACATGTGAGACGAGATCGAGCTAGGTAGTAACTAAACAAGCAACTATAGCATGCGTCAAATGGGAAAAATTTTCTAAACTCTCAAGGGACGTCCCCATGTTATTTACATATCACTTAAATAGTTAATTTTTTTAATAAAATAGATTAATATATGATAGATCACTTTGCAACCTGCACAGTAACTTCAACATGTTGCAATGAAAAAAATATATTTGACTTAACCAGATATAGTTTAATTTATCTTTTTATAACTTGCAAAAGTTAAATTTTAACTTGTATGTTGTAGAGTGATAACATGTTAACACTTCTTCTATTTTTCTACTATTTTTTTATAACTATTTGAGTACAATAAAACAACGAAAGGACATCTTCCAGAGAGTTTAAAATCCACTCTCTCTGCGTTAGATTAAGATCTCGATATGTGCAACGTAGAGAGTTTAAAATCCACTCTCTCTGCGTTTGATTAAGATCTCGATATGTGCAACGTAGCAGGCTAGCTAATTCAGTTTTTTTAGATCGATCGATCAATTGAGTCGGTGGTGAATTGGTGATGAGTCTGCAGCAGGTGACTCATCGATCGATCGATGCGCGTAAAATAAACCTGCCCATGAAACCAAACCAATACTAATATAATCAAAATCACCGCCACTTTCTCGGAAGTCATAAGGACTAATTTAGAGCAGATACAATAGCAGGCTCTAAGCTATTTATAAACATATTTTAAAAAGATAAAGGAAGAGAGAAGAGAAGTGGGCTACAGATCTATAGCTAGCTGCAGCATGGACTCCAAAACGTAATATGTATATGACAGGTGGGACCAAGTATTAATAGTATAGTAAGCAACTATTGTATAAATTGGCTATTACATTGGCTATAGATGATTTGGAGCGAGCAGTAGACTATATTATTAAACTTGCTCGGCAAGGCAGCCAGCAAGTCTGATAGAGCAACATGGACTGACGACAGCGGCCGGGCTAGCTTGCTTCACCATTCATATAGTCATGCATATGCATGCACCAAGTAAGTTCGCTCGTAACTGCGTACATAGCTAGTAATTAATACTGTAGATTATGTAAAGTACTACGTAGTAATCAGTCAGTCAGTTATTTGGTCATATTATATCGCGATATCCACGGTAGACTAGCTCGTCGAATACGACTAGTAGCTAACTAGTTCATCTCTTCATCGATCGATCGTACGTGTCGTCTCGGCAAAATTGTGTGTAGTTACGAGATCGACGTAAGTTATATGCAAGCCGGGAAGTATACGGCCGGGGTCGATCGGTGGATTGGTCCAACAACGAGAGCTATAGCTCGCGCAGGCAAAGTTACTATTTTATTAAACTCATTAAATTACATCTAGATGATATATTTGTTCTACATATAACTGAGATGCACACAATTAAAAAAAAAGATTACTAACGAGTACGTACGTATACATGCGTACGAACATGGACACACATGGTTTTATTTTGATCGTACGTATGAATATTATCTTGAATGAATGGTATTTGTACTTGTCAATGTCAAACATACGACGATTGAATTAAACGTGACCGCGGCTCGCTCGCTAGCTCAAAAAAACCGCGTTTTTCCGCGAGGCGAGGATGACAATAAAAAAAGGCTTAAAAGTAGCGCCTTTTACATAGCGCCGACGAATAGACCCGGTCCCTTTTGTACGTTACGTTGCACACCAAACTCTCTTCCCTCGCTCTCTATATATAGCCAGCCCATCCTGTCTCTCTTCCAACAAACCGCACTATACACTAGCTACTACCTTCTCCAATTCATCCATTTTCACGTAGTAATATATACGCAGCAAAATTAAGAGGATTTAATTCTTGTCTGCCATATCTCTGAAACAAATTAAATCTAGTAGTTAGTACACAGTAGTAATTAACTGCAGCTGAATTCGATCATGGCGTCGTCGTCGGCGATGGTGGTGAGGGTGGTGGTGGTGGGCGTGCTGCTGATGCAATGCTGCAACGCGATCATGGCGGCGAGGCTGCTGGAAGGCGACTTGTTTGGCAGCAGCTGGCTGCAGGGCGAGGACGGCGTCGCCGCCGGCGAGCTCATCTTGCAGGTGCTCAAGGTAGTGCCATCGGGACCACCAGGCAATGATTGCCACCAAGGTGGCGCCGGCTCCGGAGGCCAGTGCTACCAGCCGCCTAAGTAGCCGCGCCGGCCACCGGCGCACCGGCCGGCGCCGCCATGGACGATATGGATCGTGGCCCGGTTTTGCTCGTAGAGTAGATCGATCGATCAACTGTTCATTTGATACGATTTATTTGTTCTATATATACGCCTGCACACGTAGAGCTAGTTAGCTTCCATGCATATGCAGAAAATGGAGCTTTGCAAAGCTGTTCATAGTTGTAGTTAGGTTAGTCAATTTAGGCGTATTGATTTGTGTAATAGCGTACTAGTCCGTGACATATAGCTAGCTAGGTTGATCCTCAATGTATATATGAATCATACACACTTGTCAATACAAGAAGAGATTTACACAGTGATCGTTTCACACATGCTGATTAATTTATAAATAAACTATATAAGCTGCAAATTACTCATCAACAACCCAAAAAACAATTTGTCAATAAAAACTTTTGTATATGTGTTCTTAAGCAATTTAGAAGCAAAGGCTAAAAAATAAACTATAATAAAAGAACCCTTTAATCAACTCCAAAATTAAGTTTTCAAATTCAAATTTGTGTTGCTGCTTATAAGCTGGAATGTACCTTACTTTCCTTTTGGTTTTCCCTTTTAACACAATATATATATATATATATATATATATATATATATATATATATATATATATATATATATATATATATATATATATATATATATATATATATATATATATATATATATATATATATATATATATATATATATATATATATATATATATATATATATATATATATATATATATATATATATATATATATATTGTGGTATTGTTGGAAGAAATGCTATCTTGACATGGTACTAAGGGAAGGTATATATGGAAACTTTGTGGTATTATTTGATACCTGTGAATTTTTTATAATATCACCGAAGTTTAATCTTAAATGAGGATGGATTGAGAAAAGGCGTAAGATTAGTTGAAAAATAAATGAGAGGTGATTGTATAGTAGCATTGCTACCGTTGTTCCAAATAGTTTATAAGGCAACAAGGTGGCAAAGAGTTCCCTCCCTACAAGAGAGAACCGAAGCTTGAAGACATAGGAGAGGAGATGAGTTGGGTGGGACAGGAAAAGAGGGCAAGTTGAGTCGGCTGACTCGTGATAGAAAATGAGAGGGCAAGGAAAGACAGGCGAGCACGGCCTGGTGGATGTTGAACTCAATTCCTAGATCTAGCATGGCAAAACCTATGCACCAAAGAACGTGGCGCTAACATGTTGGACCCAAGGTTTACAAAACCGTATGGTTACCACACGATTATCACGTGCAGTAATCTTCTCAGTTTTTGAAACCACGGTACATCTTACGGTAACCGCACGTTTACCGTGGCCAGTAACGGCCAAACCGTGGGGTGGCGGTAACCACGGCCAAACCGTGGGGTGGCGGTAACCACCGCAAAAACGGTTTGGGGGAACCCTGGTTGGACCTGCGCCATACTCGATGAAACCAATGTCGCGTGTTTTTGGTTGAAGATATATTTTGGCATGATCTATTCTTGTTATAATAAGTTTTTGCAACTAGCTAAATGGTCAAAAATGCTATAATTACACGTAGTTATATGCAAACCGTGAAGACGCCGGTCGGTAGTCCAGTAACGGGAGCTATCGCAGGCAAGGACCGGAGTCCGGAGGTCATATATTTGGTTGATGGGAATGTAGCTGGGCACGGTACGTAGCTAACAAGCAACAACGTATGTGCGTACGAGCCTGGCTTTGGTTGATCGTATCAATGATCTTGAATACTTACTAGACTTGTCAATGTCAAACGTAGGAAATTGAATTAATTAAGCGTACGTGACCGCGGCCCGCTCGCTCAAACAAACCGCGTTTTTCCGCGCGCGAGCTGAGACAAATATCAATCAAATTAAAGCCTAAAAGTAGCACTAGTTCGTTGTTTTACATGGCGCTGAAGAATAGACCGACCTGGACAGTCACTTCTGTTGCACGTATATACACAGCCACCAAAACTCTATATATAACCAGCCAATCGATCCTGCCTCCCCACAACCACACAAACAACTATAGTTTCAGTTCTTCAGCCATTTTCTCGTACGTACGTACGCAGCCAGCTTGGATTCTTGTCTGCCACTCCGAATTAATTAATTTAAACAATCTAGCCGATTGATCGAATCAACAGCCGAATTAATCAAGCTCTAGTTAGGTTGCTACTACTAGTACAGTAGTACGTACGTACTGCAGCTGAATATATATACATGGCGTGGTCGTCGTCGTCGTCGGCGACGGTGAGGGTGGTGGTGGTGGCCGTGCTGCTGATGCAGTGCTGCAACGCGATCATGGCGGCGAGGCTGCTGGAAGGTGACTTATTTGGTAGCAGCAGCTGGCTGCAGGGCCAGGTCGGCGCCGCCGGCGAGCTCATCTTGCAGGTCCTTGACAATGGAGGGTCGCCGCCGGGAGGCAATGATTGCCACCAAGGTCCCAATCCAGGCGGCTCCGGATCCGGAAAATGCTGGACGCCGTAACTAGCCTCGCCGCGCCGGCGGCCGGCCGGCGAGCGGCAGCTTATGTGCGCGCCGGTCGGCCGCCATGGATGGATTCCCGGACCGGTTTTGCTCGTTCGCTGCAGGCGCGCGGGACGTTAATTAACATGTACATGAAGATCTAATTAAGTTCGACATATATATATACTCAGCTCCTGCATACGTAGAGATTGTTCATCTGATTCAGTTCTTGCATTCTTTTTTTCCCTGTAACTGTAAGAGCTTCCATGTAAAAGTGGAGCTTTGCAAAGCTGTTCATAGTTGTAGACAGTAGACTTGTAGTTTAGTCTAGTCAATTTAGGCGTACTGATTTGGAACAAGGTAAGTCAGGGACATATATAGCTAGCTGGGTCCTGAAAGTGTGTAATCTGAGGATCATGTGCATGGATACTGTCCGACACATTAGAAGAAATTTACTTTCCTTTTGGTTTTCCCTTTAATACAATAGCGTGATTCGCTTTTATATTTGTGAAGTTTGCGGTATTGTTGGAAGAAATTAATGCTGTCATGATGTTGTAGTGAAGGGTAAATTTTATGGTATTATATATGGCTGCACCGCAGGCATATTGTTGGAAGTTACGTTAGTCGGAAATGGTTAGTATGATATCATTATTTTATTATTTTTCGGAAACTGGCAAAAATGATTGGAAAATTTTTATATTTATGAATTGAACTATTTAGTGTCAACTTCAATGCCACGCTTATAGAAATTGGGAAAAATAAAATTTGAAAATGGTAACCGTCGATAAAAATATTATTAGTTTTTCGGAATATGGTATCGGTACTGTCGGAAAACTTCCATACCACACATATAAAACACACACACACACACACACTACCCTTACTATTGACTTTATTTGTCTTAAAATACAAAAGATTTAGGAGCTAATAAGCACTACTATGGCATGTGTCATATTAAAAGTCTGTGCAATGAACAATAGCTTTGGGCATGTTTAGATTCCCGGGTAAAAATTTTTAGCATGTCACATTGAATGTTTAGACACATGCATGAAGTATTAAACATAGGAAAAAAACTAATTACACAGATCACGTGTAAATTGCGAGACAAATATTTTAATCCTAATTGCTCCATGATCTGACAATGTGGTGCTACAATAAATATTTGCTAATGACGGATTAATTAGGCTTAATAAGTTCGTCTCACAGTTTATCGGCGGAATCTGTAATTTGTTTTGTTATTAGTCTATATTTAATACTTCAAATATGTATCCATATATCCGATGTGACACGCTAAAACTTTTCACCCCTAAATCTAAACACAGCCTTTATCGGTTGGCTAAGAACCAATTATATATCAAAGCGACTTATCAAGGAAAAGATTATGGCTAAAGCTTTTATATGTTGTTAACAACTTAAAAGACGATCTTAAAAAATATATCCTAAAATGAACTCTATAATTAAAGTTTAAAGTTTAAAATTTAGCATCAGTTGAAGCGTACGATGAGGCCCTAATTCAATTTGAGATCGATGGGTGAGTCTGGTGGTGAATTGGTGATGTGGATTGAAGTCAGCAGGTGACTGATGCATGCGCGTAAACTAATTAAACCTGCCGGTACTATACGCACGCACTGCACGTCCGGCCGTAGACGGTGTGATCGATTTGATCGAATGAACATATGAATTTCACAGACGATATCGATCGATCAAAGTCGCCGTCACTTTCTCGGAAAGTTATTATAAACGACCTAGGTTTCAGGTAGGTTGGCCAATGCAGCGGCCGGGCCGGCAACGGCAGTCAGAGAGCAACACCTGAAGTTTGCTAAGAGCAAGGGTAATAATATAGCCAGCTGCTTACTTATAGCCTATCTATCAGCTCACTCATATAGTGGTTAACTCTTCACTGTAAACATATGGTCCACCTGTCTGTCTCACAGATTTTCTTGGTTCCTGTGCCTAAGCCGGCTGTAAACTTATAGTCCGCTTCTCATCTCTCTCCTCTCCTCTCTCATCCACCTCAGTATTCAGCCTTCTTATAGCTCTCTATTATACTTGCTCTAACTCTAGCTCACAATTCATGCATATACAACAACTAGATCAGAGGCGGATCAAGAGCATGAGTACAATGGGGACTCGAGCATTCACTACTCACAATAACACCATGGAATTCTTCATGAAGTTTTCACTACAAATTTTGTATATACATATGAAAGAAAGCTATAGATTTATCTTAGTTTATTCAGACCTTTACTGTTTTTTTTTTGGAGCCAGTCCAGTCGGTCCGATCGATCATATCGATTGGCGGCTGACTAAGTGACTAGCTAGCTCGTTGAATACGACGCCCTCTTGCTCATCTGTCGATTGAAACCGTCTCGATCAGCCAAAACGTGTAGTTGATTACATGCAAGCCGTGAAGTACGCCGGTCGGTTGGTCCGACAACGTACATGAGCTGACGCAGAAAAGGAGGTCAAACAACGATCGAGTTGATTATCGTGAATTCGTGATGATATTTGAACTACTCCTTCATGGGAATGTAGTAGGCAAGTGAACAACGTACTGTATCTCAAAATCCCTTGAAATGGCACGAGCTACTACTACAGTTCTTGTCAATGTCAAACGTAGGAAATTGAATTAAACGAGACCGCGGCCCGCTCGCACGCTAGCTCAAAAAATTGAAACCGCGTTTTTCTTTTTGTTCCGCGAGGCGATCGAGACTGACAAATCAAAAGCTTAATAGTAGTATTATAATTAGTTGGTTGTTTTACATGGCGCCGAAGAATAGATCCGGTCACTTTTGTTGCACATACCTTTTTACTTTCAACGTACGTATGTATACACAGCCACCAAACTCTATATATATAACCAACCCAATCCTGTCTCTCTTCCAACAACCTTACTACTAGCTTCAATTCTTCAGCCATTTTAATTCACGTAGGCAGCAGCCAGCTTGAATTCTTGTCTGCCATCTCTGAAACAAATCTAGTTAGTACAGTATTGTAGTAACTGCATCTGAATTATATTCATGGCGTCGTCGTCGGCAATGGTGAGGGTGGTGTTGGTGTCCGTGCTGCTGATGCAGTGCTGCAACGCGATCATGGCGGCGAGGCTGCTGGAAGGTGATCTGGGCAGCTGGCTGCAGGGTCAGGGCGGCGTCGCCGGCGAGCTCATCTTGCAGGTGCTCAAGGGAGGGTCGCCGCCGGGAGGCAATGGTTGTCACCAAGGTCCCGGAGGCGGCTCCGGAGGCAACTGCTACCAACCGTAACTAGCCTCGCCGGCCGGCCAACGCGCATCTGTCGCATCCATGGGTGGATCGCGGCCGGTTTTGCTCGATCGCTAGCTGCAGCTGGCGTGCGAGCCGTTAACATGTAGTAGTGATGAAGATTGGAGATCTGCGTAGAGATTGATCAACTGTTCATTTGGTTGAATTCCTTTAATTCTTTTTTTTTCTTCTATGAGAGCTTCATCCATGCAAAAATGCTGGAAAGCCTCGCAAAGCTAGCTGCTGTTCATCCATGTAGAAATGAGTAGTTTAATTAGTCAATTTAGGATTGATTTGGAATAATTAAGGTGATCCTGACATCTAGGTCCTGAAAGTATGTAATTAGTCATGTTTAATGCTTGATACTTGTATAGGTCATGAAGTCACAATGAAACAAGAGATGCTATACTTTGAGAAACGTCCACGGCCGGGTTTTCCAGCTAGCTTCACAAGATGGTGGGCTAGCTAACCTGGATTTAAAGCCTCATCTCTTTTATTTATCTGATATTAGATTATTCTCTAATATTCGTGTTTTTTTAAACAAGAGATGCTACTCCTTTGTATTTTATCTTTCCTGTTGGTCTCCAACACACTACTACTCCACATGCATACACCCAGGCAGATTTACTGCCACTATCAATATAATTACCAATGTATGCATTTATGCCATATTACAGATGAACAGATTTAATTTGCAATCAAAAGTAATATTTATATCCAAAACTCATAAGCATTATCTTAAAAATTTCTTCGAACATTTCCTGATATGATGGAAATCATTGAGGATAATATCAATATCAATCTCATCTAATAATTTCTTTTTATTAAAAACATTTATCAATTTCTCGAAAGTTATAAATTAACGACCTATAGGCGCTTCATGTAGGTTGGCGGTTGGCCAAACGCACTGCAATGGGGAAGGGGGGGGGGTGCTGACAAACCCTGATAACGTGTGAACCGGGACTAAAGATGATCATCTTTAGTCCCGGTTGGTGTTACCAATCGGCACTAATAATTAAATAGTGATGTTGCTCTTATAAATTTGGATTTAAAAATTATTTTTAGTCCCGGTTTTTAATAATGGTTTCTCCAGTAGTGAGCAGACAGACCGGCAACGGCAGGCATGAACTAACCTGAAGTACAGTTCTAGCTAACTCTAGCTCACAATATAATTCAAGTATATGTAGCAGCTAGCCAGCTAACTCTATATCGATTGGATGATCAGTGATGAGATTGTGTGCGTAATTATTTAACTTCGTCGTATACAACAGCTAGCTAGATCAGTCAGTCCAGTTCGGCTGACTATAGCTCTCGTTGAATACCCCCCTCTCTTGCTCATCGATCGATTGAAATCGTCTCGATCAGCCAAAACGTGTAGTTAGTTACTCCCTCCGTTTCGAAATGTTTGACGCCGTTGACTTTTTAGCACATGTTTGACCGTTTGTCTTATTCAAAAAATTTAAGTAATTATTAATTATTTTCTTATCATTTGATTCATTGTTAAATATATTTTTATGTAGGCATATAATTTTATATATTTCACAAAAGTAAGTTTTTGAATAGGATGAACGGTCAAATATGTGCTAAAAAGTCAACGGTGTTAAATATTTTGAAACGGAGGGAGTACATGCAAGTCGGGAAGTACGGGTCGAACGTACGCCGGTCGGTTGGTCCGACAACGAACGGGAGCTGACGCAGGCAAGGAGGTTAAACAATCGAGTTCATGATGATACTATTTTAACTAACTACTCCTTCATGAGAATGTAGTTAGCAAACGAACAACGTACTGTAACCTGGCTTTGTTGGTTGATCGTATCTCAAAATCCCTTGAAATGGCCATACGTACAGTACTTGTAGTCAATGTCAAACGTAGGAAATTGAATTAAACGAGACCGCGGCCCGCTCGCACGCTAGCTCAAAAAAACCGCGTTTTTCTTTTTGTTCCGCGAGGCGAAACTGACAAATCAAAAGCTTAATAATAGTAGTATTAGTTCGTTGTTTTACATGGCGCCGAAGAAATGAAGAATAGACCCGGTCACTTTTGTTGCACACCGCCTTTTTACCACCAAACTCTATATATAACCAACCCCCGTCCTGTCTCTCTTCCAACAAACCTAGCTAGCTAAGCTTCAATATTAATTTCTTCATCCATTTTCACGTACGTAGGCAGCCAGCTTGAATTCTTGTCTGCCATCTCTGAAACAAATCTAGTTAGTAACTTAGTACAGTAGTAACTGCAGCTGAATTCGATCATGGCGTCGTCGTCGGCGATGGTGAGGGTGGTGGTGGTGGCCGTGCTGCTGATGCAATGCTGCAACGCGATCATGGCGGCGAGGCTGCTGGAAGGTGACTTGTTTGGCAGCAGCTGGCTGCAGGGCCTGCAGGGCGGCGTCGCCACCGGCGAGCTCATCTTGCAGGTCCTTGACAAGGGCACGTCGGATTCGGAAGGCAATGGTTGTCACCAAGGTCCCGGAGGCGGCTCCGGAGCCAGCTGCCACCAACCGTAACTAGCCGCGCCGGCGCGCCGCCGGCCGGCCAACGCGCATCGTCCCGTCCATGGGTGGATCGCGGCCGGTTTTGCTCGATCGCTAGCTGCAGCTGCCGTGCGAGCTGTTAACATGTAGACATGAAGATTGGAGATCTTCATAGACATTGATCAACTGTTCATTATTGGTTAAATTTATTCTTTTTCTTCTTCTTCTTTTATCTGTGAGAGAGCTTCATCCATGCAAAAATGCTGGAAAGCCTCGCAAAGCTAGCTGTTCATCCATGTAGAAATGGAGTAGTTTAGTCAGTTTAGGATTGATTTGGAATAATTAAGGTGATCCTGACAGCTACTAGCTAGCTACCTCTAGGTCCTAAAAATCTGTAATTAGTCATGTTGGATGCTTGATATATACTTGTACGTACGTATAGATCGATCATGGAGTCACAATGAAACAAGATGCTACTCCTATATATTTTACCTTTCCTGTTGATTCTTAATACAACAGCGCAATTCCCTTTTATGCATGGTTTACTCCTTGATTCTCACTCCTTCAACACACAATTTTCTCTTTTTTTAAATCAGAAGAAAAACAACGCACTATTATGTACTCCACTGCATACACGTACACCCACGCAGATTTACTGCCACTATCAATATCTTCTTATAAAAGAGTGTTTACTAAGGTCACGAATTTATTTTTTGCAAATACCCTCATCGTGCCACCTTACCTACCCATTTGTATTTTATTAATTATTCCTTAAAATTTTTAATATCAAGAAACAAACAAATCTTAATGTATAGCCGCATGTAAAATTAAATAAGACGAATATTCCCCGTAACAAAAAGATAGGCAGTACATATTTCGTAAGAAATATATTTTTATGTATTTTAGATAATATTATAATATATTTTCTTTTAGTATGCAGTAAAGTATGGATATTCAACTAGTTTATATGAAAAGTATACTCACGCATGTTTATATCAAAACTAATGTATTATCAATACCGATCGTAACACCAACCGAGATTAAAGATCATAAAGTCCCGTTGAAGTTTTTAACTGGGACTACAAATGATCTTTAGTCCCGGTTCTTATTTGAAACGGAACTAACGTGATTTTTGCATGACCCGGTAAAGATCACTTCTCCAGTAGGGCTAGCTAACTCTCTAATATCGATTGGATGATCAGTGATGAGATTGCGTGCGTAATTAATTAACTTCGTCGTATACAAAGCTAGCTAGATCAGTCAGTCCAGTCGGTCCGATCGATCATAACAATCGGCGGCTGACTATAGCTCGTTGAATACGACCCTCTCTTGCTCATCGATCCATTGAAATCGTCTCGATCAGCCAAAACGTGTAGTTAGTTAATTAAGTACATATTTACATGCAAGCCGGGAAGTACGGGTCGAACGTACGGGAGCTGACGCAGGCAAGGAGGTCAAACAATCGAGTTCATGATGATACTATTTTAAACTACTTGATGAGAATGTAGTTAGCTAACGAACAGCGTACTGTACGTACGAATTGAACCTGGCTTTAATTAATTTGTTGGTTGATCGTATCTCAAAATCCCTTGAAATGGCACTACTACAGTAGTATACTTGTCAATGTCAAACGTAGGAAATTGAATTAAACGAGACCGCGGCCCGCTCGCACGCTATCGCTAAAAAAAAAACCGCGTTTTTCTTTTTGTTCCGCGCGCGAGGCGAGACTGACAAATCAAAAGCTTAATAATAGTAGTATTAGTTGGTTGTTTTACATGGCACCGAAGAATAGACCCGGTCACTTTTGTTGCACACCCTTTTTACTTTCAAACGTATGTACACAGTCACCAAACTCTCCATATATAACCAGCCCATCCTGTCTCTCTTCCAACAATCCTAGCTTAGCTTCAATTCTTCAGCCACTTCAATTCAAGGAGGCAGCCAGCTCTTGAATAATTCTTGTCTGCCATCTCTGAAACAAATCTAGTTAGTACAGTATTATAGTAACTGCAGCTGAATTCGATCATGGCTTCGTCGTCGGCGGCGATGGTGAGGGTGGTGCTGGTGGCCGTGCTGCTGATGCAGTGCTGCAATGCGATCATGGCGGCGAGGCTGCTGGAAGGCGACTTGGGCAGCTGGTTGCAGGGCCAGGGCGGCGTCGCCGGCGAGCTCATCTTGCAGGTGCTCAAGGGAGGGTCGCCACCGGTAGGCAATGATTGCCACCAAGGTCCCGGAGGCGGCTCCGGAGCCACCTGCTACCCGCCGTAACTAGCCTCGCCGGCCACCGGCGCACCGGCGCGCCGCCGGCCGGCCGGCCAACGCGCATCCATGGGTGGATCGCGGCCGGTTTTGCTTGTTCGCGTGCGAGCCGTTAACATGTAGACATGGAGATTTGGAGAGCCGAGTAGAGATCCACTGTTCATTTTGGTTCAATTCCTTTATTCTTTTTTTTTTCTTCCCTGATGTGTGAGTGCTTCGTCTGTCCATGCAAAAATGCTGGAGCCTCTCAAAGGTAGCTGTTCATCCATGTAGAAATGGAGTAGTTTAGTCGATTTAGGCGCATT
This sequence comes from Oryza sativa Japonica Group, assembly GCF_034140825.1. NCBI lineage: Eukaryota > Viridiplantae > Streptophyta > Magnoliopsida > Poales > Poaceae > Oryza > Oryza sativa. Next base: position 3,453,964 of record NC_089037.1, on the reverse strand, counting down.
GATTTGGAATAATTAAGGGTGATCCTGACATCTACTAGGAGTCTAGGTGAAAGTCTGTGTAATTAGTCATGTTGAATGCTTGATAATTGTATATAAGAATCATGGAGTCACAATGAAACAAGAGATACACTCCTATATATTTTACCTTTCCTGTTGGTTTCCTTTAATACAACAGCAGATTTCGCTTTTATGCATGGTTTACTCCGTTGATTCTCACTTAAACACACAATTTTCTCTTTTTATAATCACAAGAAAAACACACACACTACTACTCCACATGCACACACCCCTACACAAATTTACTGCCACCATCAATATCTTCTTCTAGCAGAGTGTTTACTAAGATCACGAATTTATTTTTTGCAAAAACCCACATTGTGCCACCTTACCTGAAAAACTTTTTTACAAACATTAATTGGTGGTGTATTAGCAAACGATATATATATCGGTTTACGATGCATTGCCACTCGAAATTTACTCCTTAAACCTTTTAATATTAAAAAAACAAATCTTAATGTACAGCCACATATAAGGTGAATATTGGCCTATAACTAAAAGATAGATAACATATTTCATAAGAAATATATATTTTTTATTTTAAATAATATTATAATATATTTTCTTTTTTATATGTAGTAAATTACAAGTATTCAACTAGTTTATATGAAAAGTACACTTGCGTGCGCGTGAACGTAGGCATAAAAAATTAGAAACTTGGTGAATGGAGCCATACACTCGCATCACAAGTCCATCACGTACGACATCCGAGATGCTTTACAAAACTACAAATAGTATGACTAAACTATTGAAAAGCTACAGATAAATTTATTGAGCTTATCACGAAACTATAGATTTAAGACATACTATCCCAAAATTACATATTTAGCACTAAATCTATCATAAAACTATAGTTTTGCGATACTCTATTCTAAATCTATGTAATTTCGTCATAAATTTTGTATTAATAAATTTATAATTCAGTTATTAAGAATGTATCTTTACTGTTGATCAAAATATATTGTTTTGTGAAATTTACTCATTTTTTATCATAAAATGTTGGATGAACTTAAATAATTTCAATATAATATAATCGTTTTGATATTATCATTCTATTGCTATTGTGCCATTCTATAATTCTCACCCCAAAAATTTATATATATGTGGATTATTAATTGTACGGTGTGATATATTAATCAAAACTAGTTGACGTGGTAGGCGACATACCCGTCGACAGCGAGGCGCCTATGATAACTTCGTCAATCTCCAGGATTTGCCGTCCCAATCTTTGAAGATGCTCATAGGGGTAGAATTTGCATGCGTGCGTTTATAGGGGTGAGTGTGCATGTGTTGTAAGTGTCTGCGTTGTACTGTGTAATTATAATAGAAAATATTAATCAAAACTAGTTAACCTATTAGTTTATCCGTGTGCATCTAACATGCAAATATCACGCAGCCAGCAAGCTGGCCGTCTAGTCTTTATGTTAACGTAATGGCTTGACGTTGGACTTGATCAACAATATCAAAAAGGTCAGCATATACGAGCCGTGGCCACAGAATGCATTATATAATTTGAATTGTTTCAGTACGGTACATTATATAAATGAATTAATTAATTATTAGAAATTTGATGAATTAATTTGAAAAAAAATAAGAAATTCCAACGAAGAATTTTTTTGATAAAATTGTATTATTTCAGGAGTTTCGGAACCATACTTTCAACAATCCATAATCCATAAGCTATAAACAACGCACCCTTAATTCACAGCAGATTATCCCGCACATAAGTACTCGATCCTACTGTAAAACCATACCGTAAAACTTCTTCACATTAAAAGAATTGGGTAACGATACAGTACCGTTGCCCAATCATCGTTAGCCAATTATCTCTCAATCATCGTTAGCCAATTCTTTTATTTCACTTTTAGATGACGTAGTAACAACCAATGTCGTGCTTAAATGTATGTGATTTTGGATTTTTTTTTTCAGTTGAAACTTTTCTAGAGGGAGTTAAGGGGTTTCTCCCATCACTTATGTCTCTATTTTTTTATCAGAACTCAATAGTTGTGTGTCTAATGGCTGTGGCCGGAGATGTAAACAATTTTTATTATCTAAAATAATGAATAAACATAATGAGAAAAAGATCAATGTATAAAATTAAAGATTGTACATCGATCTTTTTGCGAGTCATATGTCTATTTCACCCGTTGCCCCGTAGGCTTGTTAATTAATTTGGCTGGTCAGGCATTTTGACTCTCCAGCCGAGCCAAAATGTTCAGACCAGGAAAGAATTGACTTCAGACGTACATGCTTTGAATAAAATAAAATAAACTTTGATTTGAAAGATTCAATATGCAGTCTTTGGAATTAGACCGACTATTCACATACTCCTACTACGTACTCTGTACTTACGTTGAGGAATCTAAATTCAGACAAAAACAGTGACCGGCCAGTATGTAAGTACTACTACACTATTTGTTCATTTTTCATCTAGTGATGATTGAGAGATGTGTCAAACAAATGACCGTGATCAAGAGAAGTACTTGCAGTCAGGTGAAAATTTAATGGACCTAATCCAAGTCATTACAAATCCTAGCTAGCTAGGCACACAAAGCAACCTTATGCTTGGAAATTGAAGCAGTACATGATAGTTGATGGTGGCAGAGTCTTGGCATGCCTACTAATCCTTTCGGTAAAATTTGACGGCTGCAGGCAGCAGACCATTGAAGCACAACTGGGATGAAAACGGTACGGAAACGAAGTGAAACCATCTTTATCGTTTTCGTTTTCATATTTTTTTCGGAATCAGAATCGAAAACCCCGGATACGAAAACGGAATCAAATATTATCGAAACCGAAAACGAAGCAAAAATGAATCGGCGCGAATACGGTGACTAAAATTTATCGAAATAAAAAACCCCTCAAACTGATAAATCCAATTCTCAAGTCTCAACGGTCAACAATTCATCATAAAACATAATCATATAAGTTTAATTGTTAAGTCTCAAACAGTACATCACAAAACACAATCTATGAAATAAATTATCTATATTTAAGAGAGTAATGTTGTTGATAAATCCTAATGCAGAAAAAAAATTCTTATGCAACTTCATATTTGCATAACAAATATTTTTTTAAAAAAAATAAAAGCCAAACACCATGGTATTCACTATTCAGTACTTAAAAAAAGAATCCAGGGTATTTCAGTCACAAAATTTTCGGAAATTCCGAGGAAATTTCTGGAAAGTTTCCGACCGATTCCGAGTTCCGACAGAAACTGCCCTTATCATTTTCGATTCATTTTCCGAGAAAATATTTCCAAATTAATTTCCGTTTCTGAAAAAAAAACCAACCGTCAGATTCCGTTTTCGAAAATAGGTCTGGAATCCGGAAAGTTTCCGTACTATTTTCACCCCTGCAACTGAGTGAACTGACTACTGTACTAAGGTTTGTAAATTGTGATACTGCATCCGTTCCAAAATTGTGTATACAGTAGTACCTTTTGGATATTTATGCTATACACTATACAGTTTCTAATACACGCACCTGATCATTAATCCCTACATTTTGATTATTTACTATGTACTAGTATATCGCTTGGTTAAAAAAAAATAGAGAAATAATTTTCAAGTGTTCTGATCAAGTCAAAGTAAAATTAGCTTGGTTCGTTCGCATGAAATTGTAAAGTATGGCTGCAGTCGAGACTCGCGAGAGTACGAATGCATGACTACCGTGTAGAAGCAGTAGCACAGGCTTGAGTAGTCACAGGTTTTTGGTGTTTGTTGGTGATCGATGCACTCTACACGTACGACGAGTCACTGCCGCTGCGTGAATTGAAATTTTGAATCGCGGTGGCCTATCGAGCAGGGCACGACTGCTTCTACCTCTACTTGTGCTCCCTATAGTTCCTCACCGGCAAGAACGGAACGAGAGACAAAACGAAACGACTTCAAAAGTTCAAACCAAACTCTGCCAATTCTGAGGCGACATACGTGCGGAGAAGATGGGCATCAAGCACCGCAGCTTCACCGGAATTAGCCGGGATGATTGCAAAGCGACGTGTTTCGGCTACGTTCTTGGAACAAACGGGTGCTCGTGTGTTGATTAATTTGGTTCGAGGAGTAGCAGATCGCAAGTACGCACGGCACGGCACGACCACTACTCCTGCTCGCTCTGTCCCATTAAGAAAAATACTTTTTTTTTAGTTTTTACTCCCTCCTCCGTCCTAAAATAAAATAAATGCAGTTTTGCACTATTCACGTACAACGTTTGACCGTTCGTCCTATTTAATTTTTTTTTCTATGATTAGTATTTTTATTGCTATTAGATGATAAAATATGAATAGTACTTTATGTGTGACTAAATATTTTTAATTTTTTCACAAAAATTTCAAATAAGACGGGCGGTCAAACGTTGGGCACGAATATCTATGGTTGCACTTATTTTGGGACAGATGTAGTATATAATGTTTTGACACTGTCTTATTTGAAAATTTTTATGATTAGTATTTTTATTATTATTAAATGATAAAACATGAAAATGTTTGATTTATCTTCTTCAATTTTTCCATATTTTTTAAAATAAGGTGGTCAGTCAAACGGTGCAATGCATATAAACGTTTCTTTGTGGGATGGAAGAGTATAGTGCAACGAATGGCCAAGGGACCTGAAAACCGAAACGATCAAGGTCGCAGGGTTGAAACTTGAAAGGAGAGGCTGAAATTTGGAGTACACCTGGCAGATCCACCACGGCGTATTTGTTTCAGCGGTCCATTCAGACGTCCAACACCAACAGCACGTTGGCCGCTTACCAGGACTCCAGGAGATTTTGCAGATGTCAACACTTTGTTACAGCATGATTAGAATTCTATGGAATCCCATGTTCTTGATGCAGGTTAGCAGGCTTTTACGTTAAGCAGCACAGAAATACTAGTAACATGATCTTTATGTCACTTTGGAAGATGCATTTGAGACAAAAGAAAAAAAAAGAAGAAAATATCAAGTCAGGTTATCAAATTTAAAAAGATTGACGGTGGCATATAAAACCTGTTATTGACACCTGTGCTGTAGGTGTTCGACCAGAAGAAGAACACGACTGGAAAATAGCAATTCAAACTATAGTACTAATCAAGACTGAAGATTAAAAACTTGACCTATTCATATGTCTGTTTAGAAATTGAGGTGGAAGGTCTGACACTGGCAGTTTCCAAAGGACATTTTCAGCAGCGCAATGACAATTTATTTACAAAGGCAAACATTCCTAACCTTAATCAGCTAAAATCCTTCAGCCTTCTCTTCAGAACATCCATGGACCTCTTGCGAGCATCCTGCTTGTTGCGGTTTGAAAGGCTTCCAAACAACCCATCTGCAAAATCCTTGTACTTGTCACAAACGATGGCAACCTTCTTGTAGTCTAATGACCCATAGTTCCTCCCCCTTATCACTGGATTCATGAAATTCTCTGGCTGGCTGCTAAGGAGGAGATTGACTAGCTGCCTTATTTCAACCAAACAATCGGCGAATGTTGTTTCCTTACCCAAATCCACCAAACCGGTCCTATAAAATTTCTCTTCCGCGAATGCCTCCAGTAATTTCAAGTCAATGTCAAGGCCCATAACTGCATTGACAGTGAACCTTTTCACGCCTTCGTTAAGAAGTGTTGTCATGATAGAGTCCGAGATGTGGCTCATTGCACCAGAAACCATCTTGTATAGAGCTTCTAGCGGTAAAATCTCCTGCGCTGTTGATACTAGCGTTTCAAGATAGATAAGGACCTCATTCATATATTCATTTGGATTATCTGGGGCTTCCTCCACTATCCAGTTGACATCGTCCAAGAGCACCATAAATTCATCAATCTTGAAATTGGCCAAATTTATCAAAGAGTTATATGCTGCATTCTGGGAGGCTTTTAAGACAGCTTTTGCAGTCAAACCGGAATGAGATCTCTGCGCAATACGCTTTGGAATGCCACACAGTTGAGCAGAATACAAGAGGAACATATCGCAGGATTGCTCAAGAACAGAAATATTTCCTGCAAGTTGCATCATCTGTGACATGGCTAACGAGCGAGCATAAACCATGTTCAGAAGACTATCATTTAACACCTCAATCAATAGCCTGTCTAGGTAACCCTTCACAATTTCATAGATGTTTGTGCGAGCACTGTAAGAAAAATAGCTGACAGAATCCCCAATGAAGGACCGGACGATACGACAAATATCTGGAACACCAGAGGAAAATGGAGCCACATATGGAAACTCCGGGACTACATCATCAGGTTCAAAATGGAATGCCGTGACATTCATGTTATACTCATATTCCTTCTTTATAATCATCTGCTCATATGAGTCATTAGCAAGGATATCATCTATCTGCTTTCGACTCTCAATAAGAAGCAACTGGTGGTATTTGTCTTTGTATTTCGCAATGACTTGAATCAATTGTGCGATTTGATAGCCATACTTACTAACAGTTGTGCCTAACAAAGTGACATAATCTTTAACGAGGAGGAGGTGGCTGGCTATACTCATGCGAGCAAATTGATCCTCCAGTATAGATGTGATCTTAGCAATAGCAGTCTCCCATGTTGATTCAACTTGGCTTTCAGACAACAAACCATCAGCACTTCGAAGTACACGTTGTTCTACAATGAAAAATCCAGCTACCTGAGCAAGTAAGGGTTGATGGGACTCAAGGAAGGGTTGAGAGGTGGAGATTTGCATGTCCAAGTTGAGCTGCATTAGCCTATTCTTGTAGTAATAATCTCGAAACTTCTCCCCAATACCAAGGCATATGTGCATGTGATGTGCCCGGTACACTGGCGTGAGATCAAAATTTAGTGTTGATTCCTCATCTGTATTCTCCACATCCAAGGTGTACACATGCTCATCAGATCTAGCATCACTATGTGCTTCAGCCTCTCTCTTCCGGGCACGCATTTCCTCATCTTTTTGTCGAGCCATAGAGGCCTGACTTATTGAGACCTGTCCAATCTGCTTAGCCATCCTTCTGATATGAACAAGCCAATCATTAAACTCACTGCAAACTTTCTTCTCAATGTGCATCTTTATCAATGGTATATGTTTTGCAACTACCTTCTTCAGAAGTTTCAAAGGAATATTTTTCAAGTAGCCCTTCTCGATCGTGTCGAGAGTCTTAAGCGCAGGATGAAACTTAGCTTCTGCAATATAACCATTGCATGCCATGCATAAACTGATGACTTTCACACATATCTTCAACGTTGTTATGGCTTCTCCTATGTTTTTCTTAATCGAATATAACTCAAAAAGCTCATCAAGATTCAACAATGTGGCACTAGAAACCTTTTGCAGGTGTATGTTCTCACCAGTTAGCATGCCCTTTAGCTCATCAGCATCAACCAACACACCACGTAGTTCATCGACGGCCAGGATGAAATCCTCGTAATGAAGTCTACAAAGCTCTTCGATCTCAACTTCCTTTTTCTTTACAATACTCCTGAGGTTTTGCATGAGAGCTTCAGGTTTACCAGAATCAAATCCATGCCGAATGATAGGGCCCAAATCTTCACCATTTGAGATAAATAAAGCAAGGCCAAGACCAAGACCTCCATCTCCACTTTCTATTACACTCCTCTTCTTTGGCTGAGCAGTCATGATTCAACTGTAAAATGAAAGCAACATAGGTAATAAAGTTCAGTAGAGGTTGGAAATTAAAGGTCATATGATAAGTACTATCAATTATAATGTGTAGCATGTTCAGACAAAATAAAGCAACGGTCAGGCCAGCAGAAGAGCCTATTTGTTACTTCCTTCTTTTAACAACATTGTCATGCTTTTTTTTTTAAGGTTAACATTGTCATGCTCATCACGCAGACAGATCATGTTGAGTTCAGCATTACTTTGAACTAAACAAGCATGAAGATCACTATACAGTCACTAAACTAGTATGGAGGTCGTCCTACAGATGGTGATATTCTTGTCATATGAAATCCTAAATATGAGTACATAATATGTACAGTCCACATTACAGAAATAGATACGGATCAGCACTAATTTCGTGCATCCTCCCTTCCTTGGCATTTGGCAGTAAGGAGCTTGGCACCTTAACATTGCCCCAGGAAATTTTGGAAAGATCTCCATCATGGCGCTGCAACTAATTGGCAACGAAAATGGATGCAACAGGAGAATTTCATAGAGAAACGCAAGAATTGAATTTAAAAAATCACTTCCCAAAAGTATGGAAGAGAGGACATTGTACAAACAGAATATACAGGGAGATGAATAGAGAATCTGGAGAGGGGTGGGACTAAAACTAAACTCAATGTGATTATGCATGGCTAATTTAAACCATTATTGCTATTACTGTAACATGACAGCATGTAAATCATTGTCACTATCATCAATGGTCAATCCCCATACCAATTAAGAAAATACCATACACTCAACACCACCAATCAATTGAAATGACACCGCATATCAAAGTAACCATGAAGTATCATCTTCGAAATTGAACGTAACTTGATTTATTCAGATTATATAGGTTCGAATTAACAAGAGAAGACAGGAGGGATTACAAATTACCTGCTTGTGACACGGGAATCGTGCAGAGGTTCTCAACGAGCAAGCGATCAAACCCAAACAGAAAAGAACAGAGAGAAAAGAGTGGTGTGGGGAATATCAAACGACGATGAAAGAAAGAATCACAGGGCAATAGAAAGAGATCCTTGTTATCACCCAAGGCGCAGAGGGAAGCAAAACCAATGCAAGAACAGAGAGCTATCCTATGAAATTGGCTGTGGCTCTCTCTCTCTCTCTCTCTCGCTCTGCATGCATGAAATGGAATACAAAAATAGTGAGTTAGCCGTGCCTCTCTCCGCGGCAGATCTTGACTCCTTAATAGCAGGAACTAAGGGTGAGTTTGAGAGATAGGGGATTGAGAAGATTGGGAAGATACGCAAAATGAGATAAGCCATTAGCGCATATATTTTACTATAGAAAATTTTTAAAAAAACGCATCGTTTAGTAGTTTGGGGAGTGTGCGCGGAAAACGTGTTTTCTCACCCTATCTCACACAAACGAACACAGCCTAAATAACGTTGTCAGATGCAGTTTTTTTTTTTTTTTTGACTAACCTGTGATGTCGCCACCTATCTAGCTGATGACGCGGATCTCAAAAAACCGCCATCCCCATCCGTTCCACCATCCATGGGTGAGGGTGAGGTCGCCGCTGCTCACCGGACTACCCTGGGGCTCGCGCCCACTCGCCGGGGCGCCGCTCCTCTGCGGTCGCAGGCGTGAGGACCCAAACCATGGCGCCGCTGCTCCTCGCTCGCCCGCGGCACATCGCGCTCGCTGGACCAAAACACGCCACCTGCCGCCGCCGCCGCCCGCGGCCGGCGCTTCCTCAGATCTCCGAGCGCACCGGATGCCGCCGCCGCTCCCCCGAGCGCTCCGGCTCGTCGTCTGCTGGTAAACTCGGCGTCGGCGTGCCTCTCTAGGATTTACCGCAGTTGAGCGTTAGATTAAATCTCAGCCACAAATCCAAGTTGGGACGGCTGTGATTCTCCGGATATTTCTTTGCATAAGGCGTGGCGTAGGAAGGGTAATTTTATCATCCTACTCCGATTCCTAGTAGTCTCCTAGTGCAAGTTAAATCGAGAAACTGTAAGAACCCAACGGCCCATATTAATGCCCACCGATCCCTCTGTCTCGATCCCACCTCCTTCGTCTCCGCCGCCTTTTACTTGCTCGTCGCGTCTCTCTCAACGTTCATCTGCTCGAGGTGCATACATGTGATTTGCTTTGCTCCTTTTTCTTTTATTGCCCCTGATTCTGATTCTCATATGAAGACTTGTCGATCTAAGCTCATATTTTTTAGATAATAAAAATAATTTACATCTCCGATCTCTGCTATAAGACACACAACCAATAAATTTTAGTACTTGAAAATAAAGCCGTAAAGTGATGGGATAAAACCCCCAGCTCCCTTTAAACAAGTTTAACTAAAAACATCCCAAAATCATAGACTACTAGTAGATTCTAGCACGTCATACAGTAGGTACTACCTCATCCAAAATAGAATAAAAACCCCTTGGCTACCGATTCTAAAAATATAGCACCACTACACAATACTAGGATGATTTAAGTTCATGTAGGTGCATACATGCTATTGGGAATGGATTTGGCTATAAGTTGTAGGCGTGGGATTGTGGTGGATTGGTTCTTTTTCCGCAATTAGTTTTGTCGGGTATTATGCTTTTCCGATTTAAGGTAGAGGTAGGATTGGAGATGGATTAATCCTTATTTTACCGCTCATCGTATGCTTTTTCCGGTTTAAGTTGGACCATGAAAGAGGAATTGAATCTTTTTGTGACTTGGTTTCGAATTTCAGGGTGGTTGGAGCATTATGTTGGGGTGGAAGGGAAACTACTTCCCCAACGAAAAGCGGCGACACCTTTATCTTGTACTTGATGACTGGTCACGGGGATACAGCATTCGCAAGATCGATTTGTCGGTTGGCAATGACGGTGATGGGGAGCACAGCATGCCACCGGCCATATTCAGTTTCGAGGCACCCCGTGCTGGTCCCAAGTACTTTGCTGGTGCCTTTGACTCCAAGATTTTGGCAATGCAGCCCGTGGATCCCCAGTTCAGCTTCAATCCCATGGCTGGTATCCCTATCTATGACGTTCGCATGCGGAGCCTGGTGGTTGGCCCTCGGCAAAGGCCGGATCCAGTTGACCCCATCTACATCCCTGTTGGTGGAAGGCTCTTTGCTCTCTCTGTCGGTTCATTTCAGCTGCTCTACCCGCCGCCAGATGACGAGTCTGATGATCAAGAGGAGGAGGAGGACTTTGTATGGGGGTGGCACGCTCTTCCTAATCCTCCATTCCAGCATGAGCATGTCACCTCCTACGCTGTGCACAGGGATGGGCGAACTATCTTTGTCAGCATTGGCGGTGAGTCCTCTGCCACCTTTAGCTTTGACACAGCGGAGTCTGTGAGGAATGGTTGTATGTGGAAGAACCATGGCCAGTGGCAGCTGCCGTTCTCCGGTCGTGCTTACTTCATCGCTGAGTTGGACGCCTGGGTTGGGCTCAGCAGAAAACCTGGCACCACCACCAGTTGGCGCATATGCTCAATGGATGTGATATCTGACGATTGCGAGAATGGCCAGGCGGTGAAATACACCAGGGAGGAACTAGCTACTACTGTGTCTGATCATGAGTTGGTCACGGGTGTCACCCTCGTTAGCATGGGTGGTGGAAGCAAATTCTGCGTCGTGGAGTGCTGCCTGGATCACTCAGTCTCGGTGCCGTTTATTCAATTGGTGACATTTTCTATGATGTATGGTAAGAATGGAGAACTTACGACTGGCAATAGCCGCCAATTTCGAGAGTACAAAAACATTCCTCAAGGAGTTAGTAGTGAAATGCTTGAGAATCCTGTGGCATTCTGGATGTAGAGACCTTGATAATGTTTTATACTGGTACCCTAGCGTGTCTGGAACTCTGAATCCATGCTACTTTATAAGAGCAAGTTTAATAGTGTAGCCAAATACTAGCTCCAAATCATTTATAGTCAATTTAATAGCCAATAGTTACGTATAAACATATACTACACTATTGATATCTGGTCTCACCTGTCATACACACATTGCGTCTTGCAGTTCGTGCTGCAGATGGCTATAAATATGTAGCCCGTTGCTCTTCTCTCTATTCTTTTATCTTCTCGATATATGTTTATAGCTAAGTTATAATCAGCTATTGTACTTGCTCTAAATCTGAGGAAATTTAACTATTTGCCACTCTTGTGACATGGCAATTAACGATTTGCCACACCGTGTTTATGACATGTGGGCCCTCATGTGTCTATGACATGTAGGTCTAGTGGCAAATCGTTAAGCACCACTCGTAAGAGTGGCAAATAGTTAAAAGCCCCCTAAATCTGCATCTCTATCTCTACTTTATTTAGTTAAAAAATGAAACATGTTTGCATCATCCGCCACCGTATGCTTGAGTCATTTGATTTTGCTTCGTGTTCACCTTGCGCGTCCACAACCTCCATCCGATTCTTATCAATCAAAAAGAAAACAGGCATAATCGCACCCCTAATCGCACCATCGAGTAGAGAGGGGACGGCACAAGCTGGTGGACTCGCACCCCTAATCGCCAGTAACTTCCAGCAAACGGGCATATCATCATACAGACAGAAAATAACTCAAAAAGAAATATGCATCTTTTGCTGCAAAATTTCAACATATTAGGAAATGCTAGCACAGATATGATGTAAAATTCAGATTAGGCTGAGTTGTACTACCAAAATAATATTTCTTTTTTTTCTTACAAAATTTCCAGGCTGTGGTACTCACATGGTGCAGCACTTATTTCAACCAAGAGAAGGAAAACAGCAGCTAATAGTGTATCACCGTGTTCAAGCTACAATAGATGCAAAAAGGGGATCAGAGAATGCCAGTCAGCGCTATGATACAAGTTTGCTGGCTTCCTGTCATGGGTTTCCTTTCCGTGGATACCGCTACAAAAAAAAATTGTCCGCCCAGTGTAAATCAGCTGCTCGGAAGTAGAGAAGTCCCTCTGAGAATGCCTGCAACATAAGCTAGATAAGAGATTATGATGACGCTGAACCAATGCACATTCCGTGGATGCTTACAATGAAAGATATCTGAATACAGATTTGAACTTATGTGATTCTGCCTAACAAAGCAAATAAATATAGGTCCGAAATATCCTCCCACATTAACAACAAAATATTCAGTATTCAAACAAGTAGATAGAATTCCAGCAAAAAGAGGGGGAGAGAGGGGATAGAAGCCATTCAATTAGTCAAAGATGTCACTTGACTGAATTTTGCTACATCTTGGCATGTGAAACAACCATAAATCAACACTACATTTGAACTATACTGGGCAGTGGGAACAAGATATTATTGTGAAGTAAACAAGTTATGGACAATACTATCATTGCTCCACGATCAAATGTGCATTGCAAAGACCAAGAGCAAGTGCCAGTGTAAATGGACTGTACTTACCTCCTATCTGTACTAGTTCTGAGTAACAACCTTATCTTTAGATTCTACCTGGAATGCAGAAGGGATAACATGTAAGCACAATATAAACAAATAGCTACAGGCAATTCTAGTTGAAAATGGATAGTTTTAAGAAAATACTATCATTGTTTAAAGGGTATTATCCTGCACCTCATCTGTTGTGCTTCTCCGAACTTTTCTAGTTGCATTTCTCATTGTGACAAATTCCTCTGCAGATGTTGGGTGAATGCCAATAGTGGCATCAAAATCTTGCTTTGTCAGCCCAGCTTTAACAGCAATTGCAACTCCCTGTCAAAATGTAGTAAATTCATCAGCAGTATGTCAGGAATAAAGCTGAAATGGAGAGTAAGAATATAAAACAATGCAGACCTGAATTATCTCAGGTGCGTCTTCACCACACATGTGTACTCCTACAACTTTGTTTGTTGTAGCACACACAATGAGTTTCATGAAAATGCGATCAGGTAATCCAGAGAGAGTTGCCCTAAGTGGCCTGAAGTTTGCTGTATAGATATCAACATCTCCATACTCCTCAATAGCCTGCACAAAATACAAATTTAATTGACTTTCTTTTGTGCATCACTTTATATAGATGCGCGTCGTATGCTATACCTGCTCTTCAGTAAGACCAACTTGTCCGATGGGTGGTTGGGAGAAAACGGCAGATGGTACAGCTCTGTCAAATTTGTGCAATTCACAATCAAGGAGCATCCAATGGAACAACAATAACCAAAACCAAATAAAATTTAACTGATAAACAGTGAAATACTGAAATGAATCAATAATTTCAGTACAAAGTCAGTCATGGCCTCCTAGGAGCTTCAAGGACTACTAGAACACATCACAAAAACAAGAACATCACGACAAATGATCAATAACAAGATAATTCTAGATAAGCAAGAAATCATCCAAACTAATCTGTATTAGCATATCAAACATGGAAGTGGAAGAATGGGGTATTTACTCCTCAAAATGTTCCACTAGAGATTACTGCAAGCATAAAAATACACAGGAATACTAGCATGTTTAAACAAGGAAATAGAGGTTATATCTGCAATCAAGCTATTCAAGCCCATCTCCTGCAAATTATACATTAGGATGTGACCAAGTAACAAAGTTCTCTAATGAAATGCAACAGAGATACCCGTTCACTGTCAAAAATATGCAGCTCAAGTGTACACTGTACAGCAACAACAAACATTCCCTCAAACATGCGATGTAACTGAGGTATTCTTGATAGGGATATCCTACATACCTGTAATCTGGTTTGGTAGGTTCATCACCAAACACTGTTTTTGCAAATGCACCACCTTCCATAAGTGCAACTGGTGTCAGGTTGACCCTATCAGTAACATCTCCCACTGCCCAAATTGAATCAACTGAGGTTCGAGAATACTCATCAACCTAGCAAACATAAATACAGTGCAGAAGCTCAACATGTTAAAGAGTCGCAAAGCTGAGAAACTCGAAGTCAAGTATCACTTGATTGATTGCTTAACCTACCATTATTGCTCCGTTCTTGTCCAATTTCACCCCAACCTCCTCTAGTCCAAGGTTCTACAAGTTAAAGAACAACATCAGCAACAAAGGATGGATGCATCAACAAATGGAGATGCAAGATCTAACAAAGTGAAAACAAAAGGCGCATATGGTGCAGACCTTTGTGTTTGGTTTACGACCTGTTGCGAACATAACATGTGAGAACCCACCAATAGTTTCTTTGTTTGTCTTCAGAGATAGCAAACCATCATTTGATTTGGTTATAGCTTGAGGACTCTGTTCAGTATGAAATGTGATGCCCCTTAGAGACATCTGTTCAGCGATGAAATCTCTGACCTGCAAATCCACAACCGACAAAAATAACTCCAGTGAACAGATCACTTCATCTACTGTGAATATGATTTTGTTGTTCCCAATATTTGCTCACCTCTTCATCAAACCCTCTTAAAACTTTCTTCTGCCGAATAAACACATGTACCTCACTTTTTAAGCCATTGAAAATTCCAGCAAACTCCAGAGCAATATATCCACCTCCCACTATTGCAATTTTCTCAGGTTTTGAAGGTAGATCCAGTGCAGCATCAGAATCTATAACATGCTCTATTCCTGGGATATTTGGCATCGATGGTCGCCCACCAACAGCTATAAGTATGTTCCTAGCAGTGTAGAGCTTTCCATCTACACTTACAGTATGTGGATCAACTATCTGTACTAAGTAAACAAAGTTACATCAACAGCTGCACCTTACCATAGTATTTGTTTAGGGAAACAGTCTATTCAAAGTTTAACTTGATTTACGAACATCACCCAACCTTTCCACGGCCTTCAATTAGAGTAACTCCTGAGTTGTTTAAAATATTCTTGTAAATGCCAACAAGGCGCTGCAGCTCTGTATTTTTGTTGGCAATCAGAGTGTTCCAGTCATGCTTTGGATCAGTTTCATACACCCACCCAAAGCCATGAGACTCTTCAAACTCATGAGAGTACTTGGATCCATACACTAATAATTTCTTTGGAACACACCCACGAAGCACACATCTGTGACAAAAACAAATAACAGTTCTTATGCATATGCATATCCTTCTAGGCACTGGTATTACAGCAAGGTGGTAGCTATTAAAAGCATGCCCATCTTTTAGGCTTCATATGCTGGTATGTTATGCCAAACTGCTTACATATTATTGGAAATCTATTGTCTAATATTGTACAGGGTCATTAAAACGCATGGGTTTAGCTCTGGTATTCATAATGATTCAAATTGTAAATCCCAGTAAATACTGAAATAAGCCACATTATGCCGGTATAGCAGCGCAAATCGTGCATTGGAGTCATTGCGTTGTATACATTCAAACAATTTCTTCAATAATACTGAATAAGAAACCATATAAAACCTTGAAACTTGGTGAGAGCGGTAAAGGCAACAAATGGTGCAAATGTAAATTACTTAAAAGTACTAATAATAACAAACAAGTGCATATCACTGGAAACACACATTCCCCACCAGATTTGTGCCTCTAACCCCTAAAATGAGCAAACACCACTGAGATAACAGCCCGTGAGGATGTTCTCACTCAAAAGTACCCCGTTCAAATGCAGTATATGATAGTGAGTAACAATGTACCCAACCACAAAAATTCTCTAGAATGTAGTAACAAAAATGAGTTAGCGAAGCCATTCCTATCACAAAAACATCACAGAACAAAACATCAGCAAAGATGGAACCCGCGACAAAATTGGAAATGATTCCTGGCTAGTCATTCACAAATCACAAGGAAGCGCTCCAATTACGGTGCATGCAAAAAAGTAAAGCCAAAAGCCAACGATGCTAAGTTGCTAACCTTCCTACGAATCAAGGGGAAAATGTGATGAACTAATAGACTAGTCTATATAGTAGCAAGAGAAGCGTCCACTTACGTGCCGCCGACTCCACCGAGGTCGTCCGAGGCGACGGTGGCGAAGGGCATCTCGCAGACGGCGGCGCGGGCGCCGTAGAGCGTGGAGGCGAAGCGCGAGGCCCGGACCCCGCCGCTCCCGGCGCCGATGGTGAAGAGGTCGTAGTCGTACTCCCCCTCGGAGGACGCGCCGTTGGGCGCCGCGGACGCCGAGACGTGGCGGCGCGCGTGGGGGAGGAGGGGAGGTCGCGGGAGCGGGAGCCTCGGGAGGGCAGCGAGGGAGGGGAGGTGGTGGAGGAAGCGGCGGCGGTGGAGGCGGAGGCGGAGGGGGATGGTGCGGGTTAGGGTTTGGAGGGTGGAGGAGCAGGAGAAGGGGAGGGTCGCGGTCGTCGCCATGCCTCTCTCGCGCGGTGCCGCCGCTTTGCTTCCGACTTCCGACAGTGTGGGGCGGAGAGAGGAGAAGCGAAGGCGATGATGTGTGGAGAGTGGAGACGATGAGCTTGTTTGATTCCTTTTTCCGATCGAAGGCGTATTTGCCACTTTACGTATTCGAAGAGTGGAGCTGTAAAGCCTGTATGACTGAAGGCGTCATTCCGGACGATGGTGAATAGTTTGAGGCTTTGGGCCTGTTTGCGGAGGTTCTGCTGCTGGAAATTCTCCTATTAGCTGCTACTGCTAGAAGCTTCCTAAACAGTAAAGATTTTCACTTATAAGCTGTTACTGCTAGAAGCTTCCCAAACAGTAAGGATTTTCACTCAGATTCTGAGAAGCTGTAGATGTAGAATCTAGAAAATAAACTAGAAGCTTCTCACAAACTGTTTCTCAGAATCTTAACCTCCTCTAAATAGGGTCTTTGAGCACTTGTTTGAATATGGAGATTTTAGGAACACTGTTGGTTTGCCTTAATTATTTGATTGGAAGCAAGCCGCCATGTTTCAGTCATCTCTCCTTTTAAAATCCTGCAAATTCCTATGGAGTATCTAAACAGCTCATTTTCTCAATTACTGATCCCAAATAACCATTTTTTTACCCGCAAGAAAAAACTTTTTTTCCATTACACAGCAGACGCACACCTTAAACTTGCTATTTTTTTTTTATTGAAAGCATGTTTACATGTATGTAATATCTATAGAAACCAAGGTTAAATATTTTAATGGTTGGAGTCATACACCATCCATCATACACCACTGGTGCTTTCCCCAAAGGACCTTACTGATCCCAAATGACCCATTGTGGAGTCAGATTGGCAAAGGCTACACCATACTGAAATCTCTGAAACATCCTCTTTCTGTTTACAAAGATAACACAGCGAAACTGTGCAGATTCTCTGTCCCTCCACCTCCAATCAAGTCCTCTTCAACAGATGCGTGACAATCCACAATTTCGCACAACATTGGTACTATCTTGTTTCGTGAAGGAGCAAAGGACCCGCTTAACAGCCAACAGAACGTAACAACAGCAAAAGTTAGAAAACCACCATCCACTTTCATAGTATCATCAAGAAACGATGTACCAACAGAAGGCCAGCAAAACATACGCCGTCACAGCCAGCACCGCGAAGAACGCGGTGTCCGATATCGGCGTCTGCGTCTTCTTCCTGCTGGCCCTCGCCTCCTTGTACAGGACTACGTCCACCATCATCCGGCTGAGGTAGTTCTCCGACGACGGATCGACGTCCTGCTTGCACCGCCTTCTCAGGGAGAGCTCAGGCTGGGCAGGGGTGAACTGGACGTCGAAGATACTCCTCTTACGCAGCAATTCCGTGTCATGGTGATCCGAATTCAGAGCGTCCATGAAGGCAGCGTAGTTGGCCACATGGGACGTGGTGCCCTGGTAGCATTTCTCGAACGCGATCAGGTTCTGCAGCAGCTGGATGCTGGCATCGCTGACCTCCAGCTGAGGGATCCGCACCTTGCCATGGCTGAAGACGATGTCAAGGAAGGTGAAGGGCTCCTGGAAATGGCTCAACGGCCACCAATACCATTGCTGCCTCCTGGTGATGCGAACCCCATCGGTGTCAAGCTTCTTGGCAGGATCAATGCCGGTTCTTGGTGGCTTTGGTGGTGTCTTCATCAGATCACTGTGTAGCTTTGGATTTGGAAGGAGTGACCGGTAGAGCAGCTGCAGAAGGCAGCGCACGTCCTGGCAGCGGATTGGGCGTGTTGATGTGCACATTCCAGCTGGCAGGTACTTGTTGAACATGTTCCTCGCGCATGCCGTCAGGTCAACAGCTTTGTCATGCTCCGTCTTCAGAATGTCAAACAGGATCCTGACAGCGACGAAAGGTATTTGGTTCTCTAGCAGGAGCATGTCGATGGCGACCAGGCTCCATTCCCAGGGTCTCTCCCACTGGAGTGTCTCGTACTCATGATCGAGAAGCCCAGCATCCAGCTTTGTCCAGTATTCATGCTCCGCACCTTTGTTCGGGTCATGCCTCAGCAAGAAATGCAGAATGAAGCAGCCGTCAAACAGCAGCATCATGCCGATTCCCTCCTCTGTCATATCAACTGGTTTTGCGTATAGCTGCTGGAAAGACTTTGTTTTGATTGTCTTTGACAGTCTAAGCAGGAAGGCCTGAACCAAAGGTTCAAGGCTGTGGTTGCTACGCTCCAGCAATCTGTTGACACACCAGTGCTTATGTTGTTCCATTCGCCTGAAGCTTGGTGAATTTCTCCCTGAATGGAAGTAGGGACCGATGCAGACAGCCTTAGGATGGTAAGCCTCTGGGTCGCGCAACCGAGTTTCTTCAGGGATACGGGTGATACCATTTTCATATGAAGAACACAGCGGTACTTCACAGCTCCGGGGAGTTGTTAAGCCTGAAGTTTCATCGGTATCCCCATTTGCACTCGCTGTCATCTTCCTCATCCTTGTGTTCTGCCCTGCATGCATGAATGTACAGATGCAAGTAATTACAGGTGAGAAATAAGGAAAAACCGAAGACAACAAAGAACTCACCTCTTGGTTGCTCTGGAGAAGACATCTCATGAAGCCAAATCAGAAGATTTCCCGTAGTTGATGGTGCACGAAGAAACAATCTGAAGAAAACTTTTAGTAGTGATGGAGAAGAATGTCTCCTACAAACAACAAGAAGGTTGCCTCCCACTTGATCAAATCAAACTCAAAAGAATAGTTATATATGGTTTTATTCAATAGTCAAAAGGCAACATCAAAGAACTTTCCTTTCCATTTCTTTATGCAAGATTGCTACATCAGACAAGTTGACTATGTGAATCAACTATGTTTACAATAAACAGAAAAGATTCTGCAGTTTAGCTGCAGATAAATAAAAGAAAAGCTCAAAAGGTTCTACAGCTATTAAGGCATATATGATATTTTACTAAATGGCCTTTATGACTTTTTTTTTATTTCCCTTTGAACCCAGGGGAAAGAATGATTAACATCTAACGTGATACAAGACCTCATCATAATAGATGAAGCTACTGAAATTTCAGCAGAACATCAAGCTGGAAATTTTATGTGGAAGTGTCTCCACCCCTTACAACTGGCTGTTCACCTTCAAACTCAGATATCACAATGAGTTGATCTGTCATTTCAAAAGAAAGTAGCTCCAACTTGTTCGTAGGATTTATATACTGCATGGCATACAAAATATAAATTAGTTGGTGGTTATTAACAACACTTGATTCATGGACTGCTATTCACAACGCCAAAAGAACCTCATGTCAATACAAATCAGGTCCATAAAGCTAGATGGCAAAGTTAAGAAGGACCTGATCTTAACAAGGTCTTATGTACTTCGAAAATATCACACCCTTATAAGGCTACAGAATAACATAGAGAATCTTAACCTGCTTCTTGCCCTTGACATAGCCAACCGCAACTTCACGACGCAAAATCGCCCTTTCAGTGAGCTCTGAAAATGATATCTTCTCCCCTTCTTTCATGTAGAATCCTATTTCCTAGAAAATGTGCAGCAAAAAAGTTCCTTGAACTATCACAAAAATACAAGAATTGGTCAGAAACACCGATTGTGCTCATATTACCTTGATGTAGATCTCATCTCCTTCAGCGTTCAGAATATCCTTCCATACTTCATTCAACTCACTACTTCCCGCAACTACATCACATTTTCTTTTATCATGCGATAGATTTCAGAGAAAATAAAATAACCAAGATTGATTAAAAAAAAAACTAACCCTGTGCTGTTACAAGGCTCATAACTTCCTCTGCTCCAATAAATGAGAGGGATGGTTTTATTCTAGACATCTGCAAAAAATGAAAGGCTAAAAGATTTGCTTCCAAATTAAAGTAATTTGATGAATTTAGTAATAGCCAACAAGCGAATTCTCACTTGCTTTCCCAGTCCCGTGTCTACAATTTCTGATACAAGATGCTCAACCTGTAGGAACACATTCAGATAAAATACAAAATTCAATTATATTTTATTATTTATAAGAAAACTATTGAACGAGATGACTAGTTGAACCACATCATATTCAAGAAGAAAACAAAATAGCATTGAACCATTCATATTTTATTGAACCATTAGTAATGCAAAACAACAGGATAATGATTTTATGGATTTTAGACAAAGTGTATCACAGTATTCCAAAAGGAAATGTGTTGCATGCTGATGAGAGAATGGAGGTTCACTTAGTGTGTTTCAAGCACTATAAATAATGGGAACTTGAGAAGAACTGACCTTAATGTCATGTTTCTGGCAAATGTTTTCAGCAAGGAGAAGAGTATACGCTAACTGTTTATCAACCTGTGCAGTATCTGCAGAATCCATTAGCAGGTGAACTTCAATTTTATATATAACAGGGAAATAGCATGGTTCTGTTACTGGCATGTAACCCATACCTCCACCTAGCCAGTCTTTGTCAGATATTACGACAACTGAAAACGGAACATTTTGGTCATGCTTCCTGGATTTCTTAAATTTAATTATTGCTTCCTTTAGAGTATCATAGTTCATAGGACATCCCACCTGCATTAATGCTATCGCATAAAAATTAGCGAATAACAATAGTAGAGTTATTTTTCTGCCTGTGCAAGCATATTATCAGTGGACATCAGAGGTTACTATTCACATAGAGGGTTTAAGAGACCTGATGGTTAACTTTAATATTTTTCAGTTGTTTCTGCATGAGGGGGTTGACAATACTGCTCCGCTCTTTAATAGGGGTTTCTGACAATATTTCCTGCACATCAAAGTTAACTTATTAGACATGAACATACGTATGGATGTGGCAATGTAGTCATAAACTCCTCATTTTCTACTGCAGCTAATATTTTTATCGTTCCTATTATCCCTACACATACCAATACACTGCCAGGTCCAAGGTAATTATCATATTCCCGAATCATATCAGTAACTTTTGGCCGCCAACCAACAATAAGCACGTGCTCTCTTGGTCCTAGCGTGTAATCATTGCTCTGCATACAGTCAACCACTTATGAACCCAGTAATCTGACGGAGAGGGGATGGATTTCCATTGGTACATCATTACACTAGCATTTACCTTGGAGAGCGTTTTTGAGGGGCGCTTTCTGATGCTATTTAGCCGTGTTTCATTCACCTCAAGAGCCATACTAGACGATCTTTGTCCCTCTGTTGACTCTGAGTAATGACTTGAATTTTGTGCTCCATTTGGAGAATTTGAGAATGTAGACTGTGCTCTTCTCCTCCAGGAAACAGGAGCAATAAGTAGTAGCTGTGAATTAAAGGAATCAAGAATGTATGACATCATCAGCTACAAAACTCAATTGTCAAGTACTATGTTCTCCTGATTGATGATATAACTGGAAATCACAACCGCATTATCTCTTGTAGGGAATGCAGGTAATTCCAGTGGACCTTTTAGAAGAAAAATGCCTACTAGTAAAATATTCAGAAACTAACAGATACTTAAACTTATGCTAACTTTAGTAATTAACAAGATAAGAACCTAATCAGTATCTATTTAACAGAACAATGGAATAAGCTCACTTTGGTAATGGCTTAGGACGGTGGTTAGAAGGGCTTTAAGACTTCAATGAAAAGATAATTCTTCTGGAATAATATGTTGAGAAATGTTTTCTACTAGTTGTCCTAACATGAAAAGGAAAACAACAACAAAAGAAAGAAAAACTTACTTTGTCTTTCTCTGTCAGCACTTCATCCTCACATGGGTGAAAGTGCATCATTCCAGATCGGAAAATACCACAAACAACTGCCTGGTCATGAACACAAAGCAGAGAAATCACGAAAATGAAGTCATACAGATCTGCAGAGTTTAGACATCCACTTATTTGAAGTAATATTACATCTGGGATCCTACGCCTCACATCCACATACTTCATGCCTACTACTTCCCGAAAGCTGAAAAGGTTGAAGACGTTTTCTGCATGATAAGAACAACATAAGTCACAACCAGATAATGGATCCTATCATTGAGAGCACAAAATAATTCAGGTACTCACGAACCAATTCAATAAAAGGCAAAAGCATGTAAAAAGCAGAAAACAATAATGACAAAATCATAAAACCATTTCAATATGAGACATTTTTTCTGATAGATTAGATGTAAGTGCAACCATTGACATCAGAATTGCAGAATCACACACTAAACTATGGTAAACTATAAGATGGATGCTAGTTCCTGAAGTTCAGAAGAAAGAGAAACAATATGTTTATGTGTGGCTAGAGATGACCCAAGCTAGCCACAAAAGTGATTTTAGAAAAAGGAAAAAATGGCCAGAAATATTGCAAATGGTACAGTACCTAGGAGGCTCAAAACAATTATTTAGTTCATAACCAAAAGTTGGATTGATATATATGATTGGTTCTGAATCAGTCCACAGTTGTACTAATTATGTGCTGAAGTGTAGAACTACAGTTCAATGAACAAAGGAGGCACACCAGGGAGGCACAACTGGTTTTGTGAAACAAACCAGAACGGCAAACGGGTTTATTTGTGTATTCCAAAATTTGACCATGTGAAAACAAAGTTGGTAGTCCTTAAAGATAACTGCAAATCTGCAACCTTCTACATAAAATGTATCAACAAAAATATATCAGTAAGATTAGAACAATACTGTGATAATTAAGCAAGTGCCTGTAGATTTTAATAAGACCCTTTTGCCTAGAACACTGCACAAACAGCTTAGAAGCAGCCATCTCCACCGGCTGCACATTTAAGCCTGTGATTGATTTCAGAAGATCGCATGTGGTTGAGTTAGAAGCCTACAATGATATAAAATGAATACATAAAGGCACAATTTTTTATATTTATATTGATTGCATGAATTTAGGAGGTTGTATATACCTCAACAATGGTAGGAATAGATGCAATTTGTGGAAGAGATTGCAGAGCCAGCAGGGAAAGAAATGCATCTGTATCCACTTCATATCTGGTCAGGTTCAAAAAGATGAGTTCTCAAAAAGGTGGTTTTAAGTACTCAAATTTCAACAGGACTTGTTTTGCAAAAGATCTGCTTGTGTGGAAAAAAAGAAGTCTTTACATATGGCATTTATATTCAACAAATGGCAGACAAGAGATATGTTCAGAGCATCCACTGCTTTCCCTTAGAAAGTTTGTCTTGGTAATCAATTCTGATAAAGTGACTGCCCATTTCAAGTTATCATTCCAAACCTCCAATAAAAAAGGTTGAAGTATCCCATAAGGCCATGATCCCATCCAGTACTAGCACAAATGGAATGTAAGTAACATTGATGAATTGGATAACCTGCTGATTTTAGCTATCTCTACAATCTTAATGCGACATCACAGAGGTTTGTTATGAAACAGAACATGCCCTTCTCTGAAATGATTTCCAGTAAAGAAAATGCAATTTACTCTGTGCTAACCAGAGCAAATTGAAAAGTTTGTGCTGTATGCATACCGTTCATTCTTTGCAGGCAGGATGATTATAGATTTTGCCTTATTTGCTGCTGCTCTCTCAAATGATTTTGTCAAGCTAAGGCTACAGCTGAAATGTAAAAAATTGGAGCTCAATGAGTTTTGATATGTCAAAGAAAGTGTGTCAAGCGTAAATGGATGGAAGCAAATGATCGTGACCCTTTACCTCTTGGTGAAGACGTCAATATGGTTTAAATCTTTGGCAAAGCTATCTCCAAGTTTCTCGATTTGCTTTCTGGGAAGATCAGATAGAAGAAGAATTCTCTGCTTCCTTGACATTGTTCAAAAGAAAGTAATCAGCTGCATTAGAGAATAATATAGATAGGCAAAACCAGAATATTAATTATGTTATCCTTCAATTACCTTGCAGTAGCAGTTCCTAACCTAATTGATGATTCATGGAACTTGTTCAATTGATTCAATATGGATGGCAGATGACTATTGACTCCACAGATGATGATATGATCATCCTCAATGACTTGCTGCTGTGCTCCTTCTCTTACCTTATGCATCTGGATCTGTACACGATAAGGTGGTTATTTACCAGAGGCATGCACTGAATTTAATGTTCTTCACCTCGATTTTGTATATTTTCAAAAAGGTAACTTACTCTAAACTGCTCTGTCGTTGCGCTTAACAAACGAGAATAAAACAATATGCCCCAGATAGCAAGAAAGAACCCAAGCACACGCTCAATGCGCGTCTTTTGCTGTTAAAAGAAAGATCATATTAACATAGATTACATAAAAGGAAAAACATTTATATAAATGGTTATGCTAATTTAATAAGGTTACGCAAACCTAATTTGAGCATATATCTTCAATTGGCAACAGTCACTAGTCTCTACTTACTCTTAGGTGAGTAGATGATGAAATTAGACATGCCCAAGCTTCCCAAAAACATTCCTCTAAACTTTGTTGGTTCTTCCTGAAAAATAAACCAAGATATTTCATCATACTTTTATGCTTGTCCAATTATTACAGAGAGGTTTTTTTAAAACAAGCATACAAATAAAAGGAGCAATGCTAGAGAACGGAGAAGATTAAATTAGAAAAATGCAAACTCTTTAAATAAAAATAACAGACCTGAACTTATGAAACAAGAATCCCCCAACAACAACTAGTGAAAAGCACGTAATCATCAAAGTAATGATAGACCTGCCAAGATAAGTCAGTATAAATTATGAAATTGATTTACCATGAGCTAAAAATATATTATGTGTAAATTAGGAATAGACAAACTTTTCAGGATGTGCAAAAAGTGAAAGTCCAGTAATGCAGTAATCTGCCAAAAGAAGCATGAAAAATACCAAACATATATGTCTAACTGCTCAACTTACAAGGCAATGTTCCGTTCAAGCTGTGAATTGAATAGGTAGTACAAGCGTGAAATGCTCCATCGGATATCAGGCAATTGTGGAAAACTAACATCTAGCTTCAGAGGAACAGGTTTTTTCATAGGATCTGATATGCATGCCAATGGTAAACTTGTAATGTTGTGTGACATCCAAGGGAGAAATTTTGTCATCAACTGCATCTGGCCAATAACAATTTTGTGTAGAACACAGAATGTGATGCTTACAACAGTAACCACGTTGAAGTTTCCCTGAAAAATTATGATTATGAAACATTAAGCAAGACAAAGGTGTTTTTGTATATCATCCGTTGTGAACTGCAGCTGAAGGGAATACTGAATACATATGGAATATATTTCAATTGAAATCGTTGCTTCAAAAGGCACAAATCAACTGCATTATTTCTAATTATCGATTATTCTCATAACGAGGAGTTAGATGAACACGTCATTTAGCAGTCTCTAATCCATATTCCAACAAAGGAAGCATGGACCAATCTAAACCTGGTTGGTCCAGAAAGCAGTAGCTCACAACTGTTATTCGTCAATCATAAGGGCGGGATTTGGTTATTGGGGTCTGATTATGCATTTATGTGTATAATAAAATCATTCTTGTGGCACTGCCAGTGCAGAACCACTTAATTAGATGCTCTGTCAAACAACCCGACTTCACCACCATTGACCTATAAAGCATGTATTCTAAAAAACACATGCCACCTTAATCTACCAATCAAATTTTTGCATTGCCATCATAAAATTCACATGCTGGCCCTGGTGTCTATCATCATCACATCACAATTCAAAAAGAAAAAGAAAATGAATGATGTACCGGAAAAAAAAAATCACCTCAGCAGGAAAGCTTGGGTTATTTCCGGATGTGGAAGTGGTTGGTTGTTCTAGATTACCATTAGTCACCTTCTCATTCATCCCCATTGCTGAGTCGAACACTCTTACTAGTCCTGGCCAACGCAAGCATAGAAATAAAGGCATGCGTAAAAATTAAATTGATAAAATCAGAACATGGTTCGGTCACCAATTTCGTTTAAATAAAGAGAGAAAACGTTAGAAATCCAAATAGCAGACAGGAAACGCGTGCTGCATTTGCCGCCCACGAACCTCGCTTGCTTGGGAGATGGCCCGCGGAGCGGACTCCGACTCCGATTCCACCACCGCGATAAACGCGAACCTGCCCGGGGAACGCATGAAACCTAGGAGGAAAAAGAAAAAAAATCAGAGACGCGGATTCAGATCAGCAGAAGATCAAAAAAACCCTTGTACACATGTAGTAACAGTGTGTACCTGAGGGCCAGTGGCAGCGCGGGGCGGAGGCACCGCCGGGCGGCGGGCGCCCGCGGCGGCGACGAGACGGCGGCGGCGTCGAGCTGCGATCTCATCCCTCCCTCCTCCACCTCTCTCGCTGCTCCACCGGCGGCGAGGTGCTCGCGCGGCGCGGGCGGAAGGACCGAAGCAGTTGAGCGAGAGTGGCAAGCGAAGCGAAGGCGTTTTGACTTGACGAAAAAAGCAGTGGAGTCTCGAAGCAGTGTGGGGGAGGGATGAGGGGGCCAGCGCTGAACACACAAATATTTTTTGTGTGTGATCAGTGGATCAAGCGGATTGGGTTCTCTTTTTTTTTTCTGTGCAAATATTTTTTTTCGTCTTCAGAGTTCATACTGTACAGAAATTCAGCGAAAATGAAAATGAAAAGGATAAGAAGGACGACGACATGTGTAGCCTTGCCTGCATTGCTAAAAAAAAAAAAAAACAAGTACAGTACCAACAAGTTCTAAAATGACAAAAACACATGCCAGCACGTGCCCTTTCCTTCTATTTCTCTATAGACCTGTTTTGTTGGCTGCTACGGTTCGTCAAATTTTAAAGATACTTTTTCTAATCATAAATATTTAATTCAAGAACAAGATTTATCAAACTTCTGCAGTTTGCCCTTGCTAAAAAAAAGATTTAACAAACTTCTAAAAGTTTGACTAAACTACTACTATCTCCATCTTAAAATATAATAAATTTAACTATGTGTTTATTATATTTTGAGATAAAGTAAGTGCTGGAGTATACTCCAACTCAGAGGAGGTGACTGCTAGAAAGGTCAAAAAGGATATATACAAAGACACCTCACATCTGTAGTTCGACACACATAATTTTGTCTGACAATTACTAGAACTGCAGACAAAATCCAATTGTATGAACAGCCTTGTGGAATCTAACAGTGGTAGTAAGATCGCACCAAGCATTCGATCCAACCAATATTGGCACCGAGACCGTACAGAAGGCATCAAAAGCTGGCAGCATAACCAAGTACTAATACATGAACTCGATACAGTAACGAACCATGGAAGGAAACACATCAAAATATAAGCAGTGTGTAAGAAGAGATTAGTAGACGGCTATGCAGTACTTCTACTTGGATTTTCAACGGAGCTTCATCCATAGGTTAATGGAGAAGCAGGTCACCCGGATGAGTTCATCGGTGTCAGTGGAGAAAACGGTTGCAGGAGTTGTTGTTGGGCACGTGCAGACGAAGAACCCCTCTTACAAGGGGCTGTTTCTTTGGGGCTTGGACTTCATGTTATGCTGGCCAAGCCCGAGAGGAGAGCAGAATGTACAAAAGATTGGGAATCTGGGATCGTTGCAGCAAGACATTCTTCCATGATCTTGAGTTGCCTTTGCCCAACATCGACAGCCTTGGTTCCGTTCTCCATTGATTTCTCCTGCAAGGTAGTAACAACCAATGTCTTAAGTCTTAACACAGTCACAGAGGTAGGAGTATTGGTTAGAAGGCTACAGTAGTGCTCACTACAGAAACATAATAACTCAGCTCCATGATTAGTATGGATAAATAAGGGAGCATGATTCACATGCAAGGATAAAAAAATAACATCTGCTGAGGTTTGGAGGACTCATGCTGATAGTCAAAGGTACCATGTTGAGTTGGACTAATGGATCATCTAGTGCAAGGACAACATTTAGGCATAAGGAGATCTCCATTTTTTACTTGAACATAAGGAGATTTCTTGCAGATAGTACAAACAAGCTCTCCTTACCCCCCAAAAAAGGATCATAAATACCCAAAAGAAAAACTAATAAGCTGAATGGACTAACTACATGAGCAGAGAGAAGCATACTACATGCAAAGCTTTTATGCAACTCTTGCAGATTCACATTCATAATTTCATCATTGAACCTGTAATGGTGTCATAGTATACTTCAGAAGAGGGGTTTTGTTGCGGGGATATAATTCAGAGGCTTAACATTCATAAATGAAGTAGGGCCTATCATATGCATTTGTCATGATCAGTTGACCACCATCAGCAGAGTTCTTAATGGTTCCGCACCCATCATCAAATAATCCCTAAATAAACTTTGCCACTGAATGGATGTTGACATAATGATGCAGTATGTCAATTGGGTAATGTTATTTACATTCACATCATTATAAATTATGTTAGTAATCAGATTCTTACAAGCTTAAAATGCCGACCCTAAAACAAAGAAAGATCACTACAGGAAAATGTGGCCCCTTCATACACTATGTTCAGGCTAGTTAATTAGGTCCATCTCACAGAGAACCTCAATCCCTATTGACTCAACTTACAAAACCCTGAATTTGCCTACAATCTTTATCTCTATGACAAATTAAGTTGTTGAAGACATTAAATTATATAAAAGTTTTCAATGCTAAGTTCTTACGAGGCTTGCAACATTTATTCCTGAATGATTCCTACTGCATTTTAGATTTTTAGTTCACTAATCAACTAATACTCCACAGCCAGGAAAATCCAACTGCTCTTCCATGAAGTTCCAATATCAGGTAAATCTGTGGATGATCGAACCCACCTATAAAATCATCTCAAACCTTATCAACTAATAAAGCAGCAATCAATTCGTCTTCCAGATTGGACCATCCTAAACACTCCCAATGCCAACAACACAACCTGCTCATATCATAAGAGGATGGCACAAACAGATACTAAAATGCTGGATAACATCTTCGTATGAGAACAGTAGCCACCATACCAAACCAAACTGCACAAATCGCATTCCGCATCGCAAGCAAACGGAACCCCCCCCCCCAAACTACAACAACAACAACGCGTGCCTCCCCTCCCAGAACTCCTCTCAATCAATCGGCGGCCAAACCAAAACCATCGCAAAGGAGAGCAACATACCTCGGAGCCGGAGAGGCGGGCGTCACGCGCTCAGATCTCGAAAGTGAGGGGGCGCAGCAGCGGCAGCATTCGATCGGGGACAGCGACGCCGCCTCCGCATCCGCCCCGACGCGAGCCAAGGGCAAGGCGAGATGAACACGAAACCCCAGCAGCAGAAGCGAAGCGACGGTATTAATAAAAACGAGCACAGTAGTACAAATCCCCCTCCCGGATTTCCCGCGCGAACGCGGCGCGGGTGCTTTTACCCTTCTACCCCTCCCCACGGAGAGGATAGCGACGGGCCGGGATGGGGCGGGGTAGATGGGTAAATTCAACCGCCGTCTCGCCGGCGAGGCGACCTCCCCCGCGCTTTTTACCGATGTGCCCCTCGTCGTCGCCATGGAGTATCCGGGGCAGAAGGGTAAATTCCGATTCATCGGCGGCCGCCGCGGAGCGGAGAGGAGAGGTCTTGTCGTCAGGCAGCGGCAGCGGCAGCGGCGGGAGGGGACGGGGTGATTTGAGGTGAGCGAGACGGTGAGCTGGGGTGGCGGTGAGGAGAAGCAAACGGGCTCAGGCTGCGTTCTTTCTTCTTGTCAACAGTGATTACGGAAAACGGAGCGATCCATTAGCACATGATTAATTAAGTATCTGCTATTCTTTTTAAAAAAAATGGACTAATATGATTTTTTTAAGTAACTTTCGTATAGAAACTTTTTACAGAAAAATGCACCGTTTAGTAGTTTGAAAAGCGTGCTAACGGAAAACGATGACGACTAGCCTGAAAAGAACGCAGCCTCAGCTTGACGTGGGAGATGGCAGAGCTAGCTGCAGAGCTTTCAGTAGCCAGCTGAGGTGAACCAGACCAGCAATGATGCGTATCATCCATTGATCACAGGTATCACACCCATCTCATCTTTGAGCACACCATATGTCAGCAGCATCTCCTAGCCCGGAGTATAATCCTGCGGTAGTAGTAGCATTTTCAAGTCAATAATCAGTTACTCCTCTGTCAAAGAAAAAAAAGCAATTTAAGTCAATAATAATCAGTTCCTAATTATGGGATGTATCTAAACAAGGTGGATGTCCAAATACATCTTTTTTTAGACGGAGAAAGTGAAGTGGTACGATCAAAAATAAATGGCAAGTATTGTACAATCTGTTTCAAAGTTGTACTACAAAATGTCAAACAAGATGTTTCACTGTAACGAAAAACTGAGATGCGGCAATGTCAAACAGGTGTTCCATGGTTGCCTGGTTTGGATGTTCAAAATATTTACTCCAAAGACAACAGAAGCAACTTTAGCATTTCTTTTGTTTTTCTTCTACGTATTTCCCTTTTGCCTTAGTAATAAAAAAGAGATAGAGCGTGTACAGAGATTCACACATCGTATCGTATTTAGAACAGGTATAATAGCAGGCTATAAGCCAGCTGCAAACATATTTTAAGTAGATAAATAAGGAGAGAGAATAGCAGCGGGCTACAGATTTATAGCCAGCTGTAGCACGAACTCCAAGACGCAATGTGTGTGTGTGACAGGTGGAACCATGTATTAATAGTGTAGTATGTAACTATTGTATGGATGAGCTATTAGATTGGTTATAGATGAATTGGAGCTACTAGTTGGCTATACTATTAAGGGCCCCTTTGATTCGCAGGATAGGAAAAACACAGGAATAGGAAAAACGCAAGAATTGAAGTAGTAGATTTCTCAAATCCTACAGGAATCAGCAAACACAGGAAAGACAATAGGAGTCCTTTGATAGTGCTATGGGAAAAACAAAGGAAAGTTAACAAAGAGGTCACACCTCTTGCTATTTTTCCTATAAAATGTGAAGCATAGGAATACAATCCTATGGAAAGTTTCATTCCTTTCCAATGAATCAAACAGACATGTAGGAAAGAATCCATAGGGATTTAAATCCTACGAAAATCCTTTGCCAATCCTATGAATCAAGGGGCCCTAAACTTGCTCTTATCCTTCAAATACGTAGCAAGTTGGCAACAGGCGGCAACATCATGAATTGCAGACGTCCACTCAAAGCAGCACCAGGACCCTCAATCCATTTTATCCAATGTCACACTGAGGGCCCCTTTGAATCATAGGAATGAAAAAACGGAGGAATAGAAAAAACATAAGATTCTGACAGGAATGTAAGTGTAAAACAGAGGATTACAAAACACAGGAAAAACATAGAAATGACCGTTTGATTGGATCACAGGAAAAACATAGGAATTTGAGGAGAGATAAAGACTCAAAGGATTTCTTCCATGAGGTTCTACCTCTTGTTAAAATTCCTCCAAAACTTGTATGGGAAGAGGCATTCCATAGGAATTTCATAGGATTCCATAAGGTTCATTCATTTGATTCAAAGGGCTTTGTAGGAAAAATTCCTATAGGAATGAAATCCTCTAAAATTCATATGAATTTCCTTTGAATCAAATGGGGCCTGAAAATGTAACTCCCCATCAATGGCACAGCGTCCCAGTGCACTATGCAGTGATGATATGTGATGACCTCAAAATGGCTTGCTATCTGTTTGCTGAAACTGATTCTACTTCGGAGCGATGTATTATTGCTGAAATATACTGTACATCATACATGTGCAATATATACTACCCTCTATGACTTGGTAAATAGTACTGGCATGCCCAACATAAAATGTTGCTGGTAAGTACTTCGTAGTGTACTATATTACTCCCTCCGTCCCACGATATAAGGGATTTTGAGTTTTTGATTGTAACGTTTAACCACTCGTCTTATTCAAATTTTTTTTGCAAATATAAAAAACGTAAAGTTGTGCTTAAAGTACTGTAGATAATAAAGTAAGTCACAAATAAAATAAATAATAATTTCAAAAAATTTTGAATAAGACGAGTGGTCAATCGTTACAAGCAAAAACTCAAAATCCCTTATATTATGGGACGGAGGGAGTAGGATGTAAATAATCCAAGTTTACTGGAAACCACATATGCCAAAGAATTTAAAATTGTTTGTTGTGTGGTAAGAGTAAGACAAGTGGAGATGAAAATGAACAGAGTCCGTCCTGCTAGCTTGCTTCAAAATTGCACACCTGAGAACTCAAAGCACGCCTAAGTTAGAATGTCTTCTCTAATAAAACCATTGAAACACATGTTTGTCCAAAAACTAGAATGCAGATGCACTTTGCAATCGAATTGATCAGTTTTCATGTTCTTTCGGTTGCAAATCTAACATATACTGACAGCATTCAGTTAAAGCATGGCAGAACTAAAGAATAATACTATCTTGTTTAGGACTAAACCACAGTACTCAATCTCTGTGGATATCTATGTGGCAGAGTTAATGAACTATTGAGTACTGTGGATATCTATTAGTACTAGGTTGAACACCTCAAGAAGCTAAATAGAATAATAACATTTACAAGCAATATGAAGTATGAATAGAAAAACTATTATGGGCATCATATTAACAAAACGCAAAAGAGACCTGCCATTACAGGAAAAAAAATATTTCCAGGTTAGTAATACAGTTAGAAATGAAATACGCTGTGTTGGAGATTGTCAAAATTACTGAATCTTTGCTGTATTTAGATAATCTATAGATGTTCCAGTTAATAACATTAAACCCTGATGTTGGAAAAGTGTGAACCCATGTATTGTGGTACATACAGATTGGGGAATATACAACAAAACTGACCTGCATCCCTGCGGTAATCTAGCCTGATCCATTGGAAATTTCACCACATTCTTAGAGCACCAGTCAAACAGTGGTCATGGGGTTTTCTTTTGAAGATAACACGGTGCTTTCCATCAACTGTTTAGTAGATGGATCATCACCGTGTTGTGTCAACATCGAAGATGTTAAACCAGTTAGACTCGAAATATTTATGAAGTTACATGCTTTCTTGTATTTCTTTTGCCACTCTTGGAATTGCCAATGTCAAAAATATGCGTCCTCAGAGCTGAATTATCACTAATACGTCGAGAAGAACTACCACCTGATCTTACCGCCATGCATAGCATCCTGTACCAGTGGCGCAAGCAATCATGAATTCTATTTTTTCTGAGCAATTCTAACCTTCTAATATCATTATTTGAAACTCCTCGTTTCACTAAAATAATCTTTAGTGCCTTGAATGTTGCATCATTTGGTGGTGTGTTCGATGCCAACATCTTCTGAAATATTTTAAGGGCATCTTCCATTCTTCCACCAGACACATACATTTGTATCACAGAGTTGTAGCTTAATGCCTGAGTTAGAAATCCTGAAGCTTGCATTTTCTTAGAAATCCTGTGGGCTTCATCAAAGCGAGCAATTTTCTTGTACAAGCACACCATCATTGCATGTGAAAATTCATTTGCCTTTCCTGTAACCTTCAAATTCTCAAAAATCTCACGTGCTTCCTTCACCATACAATGGTCACTATAGAGGTCAATCATGCAGTTTGACGCATAAAGGTTGGTGTCTGCATTTAATGATTTGAGAAGCTTGTACGTTTTCTGTGCCTCTGCAAGATACACTACCTTTGTGTAGAGCTTTATCAAAGAATTATATATTGTAGCACTCTCACATAAACCAGCCTTTTTCAACAAACCAAAATATGCTTCAGCTTTCTGGACATCTCCAACTTCAGCATATGCATCAATTAAGATAGAGTAAACATAAGTATCAGCTTGGATCCCTGAAGTGATCATTTCTCTAAACAGGCAGTCGACCATGTGTAAATTGCCATTCTTAGCAAAGCAACTGATTACCACAGAATAAGGAACACAATCAATCAGCAATTTTGCTGCCTGCATCTTTCTCAAATAGTAAAGAGCTTTCTCTGGCAATTTAGCGGTTGACATTAGATGAATCAGAGAACTGTAAGTCAAGTAATCAGGCAAAATGCCATACCTCTCCATGCCATCAGCAATCTCACAAGCCTCGTCAAGCTTCTCTACTAAACCATATGCTTTGATCATAACATTACAAACACAAGTGCTTAGCATCTTCCTTTTTATGCAGCACATAAAAGCCTTCTCTGCAAGGAGTATATGCCCTCTCTCCCCAAATGCATCAATATTTGCAGAAAAGCACTCAGAGTTTAACTGATAATTGAACTTCTCAAACCAACACCACGCTTGCTCAAGCATCCCAGCATCGACATACATCCTCGTCACAGCTGATTGTGTGTATTCATCAATCACCATGTTCCTCTCATACATTTCTTTAAGAAGAGCTTGTGCTTCAGTGACCATGCCCTTGATAGAGTATCCATACAAGAGAGTGCGGCAGCTCACAACATCTGGAAGCAGATTTTCAGCTTTCATCTTCCTGAAATAGTACTCCGCAACATCAATATCATTGATTTCTCTGTATAGCGAGATCAGAATATTATACGTCCTAGTGTCCGGAAGGCACTGAAACTCCTCCATCGTTCTCATCAGAGAAGC
Organism: Oryza sativa Japonica Group; assembly: GCF_034140825.1. Lineage (NCBI taxonomy): Eukaryota > Viridiplantae > Streptophyta > Magnoliopsida > Poales > Poaceae > Oryza > Oryza sativa. The sequence goes on along the minus strand of NC_089037.1, from coordinate 3,418,730 downwards.
TACTTGCTCCATTCTACGGTGTTTACCCCAAACATGAATCATTGTGTTAAATGTAACAACATTTGGTGAAACACCTTCTCTTAACATCTGATTGAATGTATCTGATACTTTCTCAAGTTGCCCAGCCTTTCCATAAGTATCGATCAAGGTGTTGTAAGTATACAAACTATAGCAAGGATGCCCTTTCATCTTTACATCTGACTCCAAGGACCATCTCTTGAAGAAAAGCTCGGCTTTCTCATACTCCCCAGCCTTCTTGTGTACCTGAAGCACAATACTCATAGTAATCTCATCAGGCAGCAACCCACGCTTGATCATGTCGCCAAGCCAAAGCAATGCCATCCTCTCTCTGCCCCCTTTGCAGTGCACATCAATAAGCGTGCCATACGTCGAATTATCCGGCGCAACACCACCGGAATGCATCTCATGCCATAGCCTAGCAACAAGGTCCCATCTCCTCGCCCTCCCAACCGCGCAGAGAACAACATTGTAGTGTATCACATTGACCTCATGGCGCCTCCTCCTGCGAAACCAGTTGAAAATTTCAACCGCTCTCCTCCAATCCTTCTGCTCCTTGAGAATGATTGTCCTCTCCCGGTTGCTCATCGTGTCCCTCCATGGCCGGAGCGCCTCCCCGATATCCTCATTACGCTCAAGCGCCTCCAGCATCGCCGGAATCGACCCGCCATACTTCACCCACCTCCCACTCTTCTTCCTTTCAGCAGCCTGCGTATGAACCGTACATGGAACCACCAAATTGGGGGAAGTCTCGACGTTTCTCGCCGGCGCAGACACTGCGCTGCTCTGGAACGAGAGGTTGCTATCCCTCCAGCGAGCTCCCGGCGCCGCAGCCGCGAGACTCGACGGCGGATTCAGCGGCGGCGCGGTGGCATGGAGGAAGCAATCGCACGGGCTCATCATCTCCCCACCCCCAGCCTTTATCCGCGCCAAGAAAACCACAAATGCACCTCGGCCTCAGCTTCCACGGCTACTCTGGATTACGAGAACCAAATAAGCAAACCAATTCGAGCCAGACCAACCATGGAGAGAATGGAAGAGGAGGCGGAGATGGCACGGCAATTTGGGAGGGAAAAGGCGAAGTACTAGTCGCTTACCCCGGCTCAATCCGGAGAACGACACAGCTCGGAGGCGGAGGAGGAGGCCGACGCTGCTCCTGGTTTGCTACAGGTTGATAGCAGAAAGTGAGGTCGTCGCGGCGGAGGCGGCGGCCGGCGCTCCGGAACCACCGCAGCGGCAGTGGCTGCGTGGGAGCAATGGAGATGGGAGGATAGGACAGGACAGCGTTGGTGGAATCCGTTGCACCGGCTAAAGGGGCTAGTACTCCATTTAGGCCCATTTAGGACAGGTGTCACGGACTCGTGGGCCTTGTCCAGTAGGGAATCTGGGCTAGTAAAGCCCAGTTATATTTTGGGCCCATTTAAGGTCTACGAATATATGCCACTCGTGGTTTCTCTAAAAAGAAGAGAAGTATAGGACCAAGAGTGTTAAGAATTACGTATTCTACCGATCAACGCATAATCAAAGAAACACAAAGTTGTGGAACACTGAAAAAATATACTTTATTTTTTTCTGGATTAGAGTACAAAAAGAGTCGGTGGTGTCTGGGAGGGTTCCGCCTCGTCTTGGAACTTCATGGTCCTATTAACAGGCGGATGAGATTAATAGCTTACACTATAAACTTGCTTACGCCATAAGGTTGATTCTCCTGCAAGCTTGCTTATGTTGCAAGCGTCCTTCTACGATAAGCTATTTTTTTTAAGATATAAGCTTTCTTCCGGCGTAAACTTTCTTCTATAATAGGTATTGCACTCGTGTAGGGGTGATTTTTCGTTTTCGAAGTAGAAAACCCCTGGTCACTAGTTTACGCGGAAAACCGACAAAAACCAATAACTTTTGATCAATACCGTATGGAAACCGGCTAATACAAGTCGGCTTCCACAAACTGAGTATCATCGGTTTTACGAAACCGATCATTTTTCGCAAAAACCAAACAATTTTATGAACCCTGCTCATCTCTTAATTCGTACAACAACAAAAAAGATTCATAACAAAGAGAAAATACTCAAGTTATTGTCGTATATACTCAACCTTTCACACATTTAACACACACGATTGATTAATCAGTATACCTAGACAAAATGCCGCACAAGGAATTATCAGTCCTTCCCTGACACGATACGATGTCCTCATGTCCATGAAACAACACGCGACAGTATTTTTCAGTCCATCCATGACTCGTGACGATTTACACGCAAGTACACATAATTAAGTATGTAGCTTATTCCGGTCGTACGTGCGACGCCGCGTCGTGTCGGTCGCCGTCGCCGCCATTGGCGCCGTCGTCGTCGTCGACGATGGGCACCACCTTGGGCACGTGCACCGGCAGCGCGTCGATGTCCTGCGCCCACGCGCCGGCGTCCCGGCCGGCGCCGCCGTCGACCGTCCTGAGCGCCTTCCAGACGGCGCTGTTGCACTTGAATCCGGAGCCGAACGCGATCTGCCACACCCGGTCGCCGCGCCTGATCCTCCCTTTCGCCTCGCAGTAGGACAGCTCGTACCACAGCGAGCTGCTCGACGTGTTCCCGAACCTGTAGAGCGTCATCCGCGACGGCTCCATGTGCCACGCGCTCAGCTTCAGGCTCCGCTCCAGCTCGTCCAGCACGCCGCGGCCCCCCGCGTGGATGCAGAAGTGGTCGAGCGCCGCGGTGAAGTCCGGGAGGTAGGGCTTGACGCCGGCGGCGTGGCCGAACACGCGGCGGAGCACCACCGTGGCGAGGAACCGGAGCTGCTCCGACAGCGGGAGCACGAGGGGGCCCAGCGTCGTGATGTTGGTGCGCAGCGCGTCGCCGGCGACGGACATGAGCTCCTTGGACAGCGACACGCCGACGTTGCCGGCGCCGTCCTCCTCCTGCGTCACGCACGCGTAGCTCCGGTCGCTGGCGCCGCCGCGGTGGGTGCGCACCGTGTGCATCAGCTGGTACTTGGCGCGCCGCCGCTCGGCGCGCCGGTTGGACAGGAGCACCGCCGCGCCGCCCATCCGGAACAGCGTGTTGGTCACCAGCATCGGCCGGTAGTTGCCCATGTACGCGTTCAGCGTGATGTTCTCCGTGCTCACCACCAACGCGTACGTCTCAGCGTGCACCTGCATGTACACAAACACAAGTCCTGGTTTAGTTCCAAAAAAAATTTTTCTTAAAAACATTATATCGAATTTTTGGAAACATCATGAAGCATTAAATATATATTAAAAAATTAATTACGCAGTTAGGAGGAAATCGCGAGATGAAACTTTTGAGCCTAATTAATCCGCCATTAGCTAGCATATGTGGGTTACATTCGTCTCACGATTTAAATTAGTTTTTTTTCATTCGTGTTCGAAAACCACTTCTAACACCCGGTTAAACATCCTATGTGACATCTAAAAATTTTCATTTTACGTAACTAAACAGATCTAAGTGAAAAACCAGTTGCATGCAGTGATCAGGAAGTGCTGATTTTTTTCTGAAATGGAGTTAAACCATGAAGTGACTAGTGCATGGTAGGTGCAGGTGTTCATTGTTGCCATGTCCTGCGACGGCCTGAGATTTTTCACGTTTCGGTGCTAGCTGTATGTACAGTGCTACCGATCTCGGAGTACTTGGTGGCAGCAGGTAAGGTTGGCAGTAACTGCCACCCAACCACAGTAATTAACTCTCTGGGCTATAGCTGGCCAGTGTTCTGAATCTGAACACAGGAGCGTTCAGATCAGGATCTGTCTTTGGGTGTTGGAAACAGGACAGTGTTACAGTGGTCACATGGAGCAGCCTGAATAATGGGTGGTATGGGAGTATGGGACACAGCCTGAATCGATCTGGGCGTTCTTTCGAATTTCTTCGTAGCACACAGTTTTGATCAAAATATTGGAGATGTGTGTCTACTGCCGCAGAAGCTGTAGTTACGACGATTCTTTATTGTGTTTAGATCCAAAGTTTACATATAAACTTTTAACTTTTTTCATCACATCAACCTGTCATTCACACACAAACTTTTAATCACATCGTTCCAATTTTCAACCAAACTTTCAACTTTACCGTAAACTGAACACAGCTTATATAGTCCATCCGTCTTTAAAAAAAACCCCTCAACTAAGTACCGAGAGGCGTGACATATCACATCCCAATACTCGGTTGAGTTTTTTTACGTAGAAGCTATAGTTACGACGATTCTTTACTATATATTTTCTCTGTCTAAGAAAACTCAATCTAGTACTGGAAAATACTAGGGTGAGTTTTTTTTACGGAGAAAGTAGTGTTAATACTTAAATTGGTAAGTGCCTCCCTATAGATCATTATCATGTTTATAAGGTATCGTATAGTAGTATTAGCTTATAGATATGTAGTACAGGAGTACTGTGGTAGGAATAGTATGGTGGTACGTCTCGGGTGGTCAAATTAATTAAATTCTCATTACGCCCTTCAATTACAAATGGCACCGTCTTGTCAATCTAGCAGTAGTTTGTCTCAGATCCAGCAGCCCATATTCCCGCGCATGCATGGGACCGACCAATTGTATTATGGAATTTAGTCACTATCTATTTCTATCAGCTCTACTGTTTCAGATTAATTGGACTATTCATGTTTCATGGCTTATTGTCCTTTTGAGGAGTAGTACTATCTAAAATGGACTTAACAATGTCCAACTGGACAGTCATGAACTGACCATGTCCTGCTATGTTTACTATAGGTTATTAATGCACACAACAGCCTTAGCAGCCAAAGAAAAACTTATAATCTTGTTAATTAATCAGTATATGGTTATATATATATATATATATGTGGGATACCCATATGGGACTCCATGGTGCCCGGGCTCCAAGGTATAAAACACACAAATTCTCTCAAATTTTTAAAAAATTTTAAATTGTGAGTATATACCTAGGTATATGAATTTGATTCATACATATACCTAACAACAAAACAACTCAAACTTAACTTTATTTCACAATTCATTATTACATACCTAACGAATTATATGTTTGAATGTTATATACCTAGAACCAAAATCTAACAAAAAAAAGTTCAAACTCAGTTCAAACTTGTTTGAACTTGTTAGTAAAGAAGTTAATGTTCATATCTAAACATTTAAAAAAAAATTCATACTCATTCAAATTGGGTATATACTTAATTTGAATCTTGGAGCCCATACTCCATGTAGCACCAATTAATTTACATATATATATATATATGTGTGTGTGTATATATATATATATATGTGTGTGTGTGTGTGTAAGTATACTCTTTTAGCTGTTCTTAATGTAAATAAAAAATGATTTGGTAGAAAACCATACTACTACTACTACTACTATCAATAGATTCATTAATTGTAAAGATTAATAAAGCTATATGCCTTAAAAATTAAATCTAGCCAACAGGGTTGACTCCAGATATACTTAAATATGTTGACCAGAAAAACAAAACAAGGAATCTTTATTACGCACAGACTGGGACGTGTAATATAATCCTATATCCTTGCCTACTCATTGACACAGTTCATATACTGTCAGGATTGCATTACTGGTGTATAATTGCACCCTGCTAGTTATAATTCGTCTATTAGTTCCTGCATGCATGTCCAACGTTGATATGTCATTTCTTTGTTACTATTACGTTCGTGTTTAATTAGCTCATGCACGAACGTTGTACATTTTGCATGGGAGAAGATGTTACAACGGTTGGTTGCGTGCTGATCTGCATGCATGCATGGTGAGTAGTATTAATTTGTACCTGAAGGAGGTGCTTGGCGAGATCAATGGCGATGATGCCGGCGCTGCAGCCCATGCCGCTGAGGTTGTGGGTGACGACGTCGTGGCGGAGGCGGTAGCGGTTCACGACGAGCGAGGTGAAGGACGGCGTGGGGCTGAAGAGGCTGGAGTTGACGATGACGACGCCGACGTCGGCCGGCGGCACGCCGGTCTTGGCGAGCAGCTCGTCGACGGCGCCGAAGACGACGGCCTCCGACTCCTCCCTCGCCGTGCGGAGGCACATGTCGACGGGGAGCGCGAACAGCGACGCCGGGAAGTGGGTCGCCTCGCCGAGCCCCGACCGCTCCATCATCCGCCGCTGGAACGCCATGCTCTCGCCGGTGAAGTCCCCCGCGAGCCCGAACCGGCGGATGGACTCGGCGCGCGTCGCCTCGTGCGACGCCGCCGGCTTGTACCCGGCGAGGTCCACCAGGTACACCGGCCGCGGCCGCGACATGGCGTACGCGTACGCCGCCGCCGCGCAGCACCACGCCACCGCCACCAGCGCCCGCGCGTTCTCCCGCGCCAGCGCGTCCAGCGTCGTCGTGGCGGCGCCGCCGGCGCGCGCCGCGGCGAGCAGCAGCGTGACGGCGAGGATGCGCGGCAGGTGGCGGCCGACGAGGCGGTGGTACAGCGTCCGAGCGTGGTTCCGCGCCGCCTGCGTCACCGTCCTCAACAACTCCCTGCTGTCCATTGTCTCACTCTACCGAGTTCGATCGGGATCGAACAGATTGCGATTAATTTGCGAGACTAGTACGTGTGTGCGCGGTCGAGCTAGCTGCGGTGGCAATGGCGGTGTGTGAGGTTCGAGGGTTGAAGCGCATGGCGGGGATTTATACGAGAGGGGAAGGAGGGGGGGGGGGGGGGGGGGAGTAATAATGGCGGGAAGCTGTGGTTGAGGAGGTAGCGGTTAATTAAGTTGCGGCGCCATGTGGCATGTGCTTTGCCCGTGTACAAGTACATATGCGTCCAAGTAGGAAGAAAAACGAGGCGCCGGTATATGATCTCCCGACCGTGTCACGTAGTCATGTGTAGGCGCAGCCGGGTCATGGACACATGGGTATCGTACTACGTGAATATGGGTCATGGAGTTAACCACGATGTAGCCTCGCGTACGTACTACGCGGGAGATCATGGGACACACTATTACATGTGTGAATAATATAGTTGCTAGTTTGCTACACCTTGCCTAAGGCGAGGTGATTAAATTCTTAGCCATAATTTATCAAGCCTAAGGAAATTTTGCAATAATTTTTTTAGTCATTGACACGTAGGACCCAATTAGTTGGAAAAGATAATATTGCGATAATTGTGGCTACAACCAAACACCTATTAAATTTGTCAGGATGTGGTAAACTGTGTTAAAGTGTGGCTTGCAATCAAACGCATCCTAACAGTACTGACCGGCCGAAGGAAAGCATCTAGCAATACATAGTATCATGATGTTGCTACTTACTCACATGTACTCCCACCGTTTCAAAAAGAAAACTAATCTAGCATTGGAGGTGATATTTTTTTATTAAAATGAATCTGGACAGCTGTTAACAGTGAAATTTGGTAAGCCCGAAGTAGTCATCGGCTTAGAGTCAGCATCGGCTTCGAAGTCCTAAGATTAGCCGATGAGAGTTGTCAAGTCGTCAGTTGTCGGATTCTTGCTATATTCGGTTAAGGAAATTGATCTACTAAAGGGAGCTTATCCAGATGAGACCGAGTTCAAAGAGGATGCGGCATGGCAAGTTATCTATTAATTAGGAATAGTTTGTTAGTTTCCTTTTATCTTTAGGAAAGTGTGTTTAGTGTCCTATAAGAACTTTATCTTTTCCTTTTATCTTTAGGAAAGTTTCTTTCTTATCCGATAAGGACTTGTATCAACCCGTGGGTATAAATATGTACACCCGGGGTCTATGTAATCTATCTTCACGATCAATACAATTCGGCGCATCGCCACCTTTTACCTTTTCTACTTTATTTTATCGTCCGGCGGGACTTGGCACCTGACGCGGGGCTGCATCAGTGTTCGATCTCCGGCTAAGGGGTAAGTCCAATGTTCCGCCGGCCCAGGCAATTGTATCGTTTACGTCGGCGTCGTTCAAGGCTGCATCAGTACATTCGACCTCTTGAATTGCTCTGGTTTGGATGATATATTTGCCTACCTATTTATCATATGTCTATGTTAATCTAGTCTTAGCATATCAATTTAGCTCTATCGACTATCTCTCGCTTTAGGGTTTCTGCCGGTATCAGCTAAATCGCCTTTCTAGATTAGATTAGCCTAGGCATCTACCACCCTGAAAATCAGTCATCGGCTTGATTGTCTAGATATTATGTTTCTTTTCATACTTAGTGCTGCATCAGTTAAGTTTGATCTACTAAGTCGTGCTTAGAACCATAATCTCTAGCCTGCTTATTGATTGCCAATAAGGGTTTCATCGGGGTTTCAGCCGGTGAGTTATCTGGACGTTGCATCGGCTCATGAGGATTGCATATACATATAAGTTGGATTTAGCCAATGACAACAAAGGTTTCATTGTTTAATCTAATCTTGTGGATTTCATGACACCGGACCTCCAGCCGATGTGTGCTTTAACCTTCGGATCGATGCTTATTTATCATATCATTGCTAGCTAATTGGTTTATATTGGATTATATTGTTATTTTATTACATCATCATCAGCCAATTGCCTTTATATCATTATCTACATTGGACATATAGCCGATTGCTTAAACCCTATCGCTATCGGTTGGTATCGGCATCGGCTATTATCGGCTATCGGCTGAAACTACTCCATCGGCTTGTCATCCGATCGGCTATTTTGATCTACTATTTGCATATCTTGTCAGTTGCAGGATCAAACTGACTGGCACGCCCGAATCTCATCAAGATTTGGACCTGCACAGGAGCTAAGCAGATCTCCCAGGCCGGTGTGTTCGATTTTTTCGTCAACAACAGCTCTAACACTAGGTTGTTTTTTATGGAAATGTGGAAGTACATGCCTTTGTATATAGATATTTGTACATGTCTAAAAAAAAATCACCAACGATTTGAGGGGTTTATTTTTTAGTGTTTTGTGTTGATAGGATTATTGTTCACCAGTTTTAATTGAACTGTTGCGCACCTGTCAAGATTTGCAGGATTTAATATGGTAGCTGTAAGTGAAAACGTATACTACGTCACACTCGTAGAACAGCTAGCAGATTATTGTAGCTTCACCGGAAAACCGGTCATATGCTCAACAGTTTTTGGCGTCCAAACACAAGACCGCTATGCATGGCCCCCCCGGTTTCACAATGTTCATATGGATGTTCGATTCTTTAGGCACATGCCAGCCATACGCATGCAGATGAATAGGTGATCAACAGTTGTGAAACTTGCAGTGGTGGTGCTCGGCAAAGTTCACCATTAAAGTTCACCATTAGCAGGGGTCGTCGACGCCGAAACCGCGGCGACCATCAGCGAAGCTAGGGCCCCCATTGCCGAAGCTTGGACCGCACACAGTATCTTGCTCAGGCTGATGGGACGATAATGGAATCAAATTTCTCCGGTGCAGGGTCACATGAATCCTCTTCCCCAGGCCTTCAATGCGCTACTTGCGATCTCCGCGTTTTTTTCCATCCAGGCCCCGCCCCGCCGTCACGCTCCTACTCCCTCCGTACTACCAAAATTTCATTTCATTTGGATACAACGTTTAGGGCCGGGTTTAGTTTCAAACTTATAACTTTTCCATCGCATCAAAATTTTCCTACAACACAAATTTTCAACTTTTCCGTCACATCGTTCTAATTTCAACCAAACTTTTAATTTTGATGTGAATTAAACACAAACGTTTCAAATTTTTTCTTCAAACTTTCAACTTTTTCATCACATAAAAACTTTCCTACACACAAACTTTCCAACTTTTCCATCACATCATTCCAATTTCAACCAAACTTTCAATTTTGATATGAACTAAACACACCCTAACTCTTTGTTTTATCAAAAAATTTTCTACGATTAGTATCTTTTATTAGATCATAAAATACAAATAATACTTTATACGTGACTAATTTTCTCATAAATTTTTTAAATAGGGAGTATATATATCATCGGATAATACCAACAGCTAGGTACGGTACAACATCTTGAATGGCCACTACTACAGAGATTGCTATTGCGCATGTACGCGCTGGCGAGCCAACTCGCGCGCGTTTTGGACGCGCAGGCCCACTGCCCATGCACACGCCCGTCATCCTTCACGTAATTAGCCTCATAATTAGCGTGTGATTAACGACGTGATTAGTGCATGTTTGAGTACATCTATAATTTAAAACTTTCTAACTCAATTTTTAAACATTCGCCTTTAAATTTGAAACTCCCAATTCATATTTAAAAACTTTCAACTCAAATTTTTAAACCTTTTAAGTCAACTTTTGAAAACTTTCAACCCAGATTTGAAAACTTTCGACTCAAGATTTGTTCAAGTTTGAATTTTGAGTTAAAACTTTTAATTCAGATTGTAAAACTTTTAAGTTAAGATTTGAAAGCTTTCAAATCAAAATTGAAAACACGTGAGATAGATTTAAAAAAATCGAAAAGAAAAACGCGCTAAGCCGCTGAGGGGAGGGAGACGTACGCCAAATTTGAAAAAAGGAAAAAAGGAAAACGCGCGCACGGCTCTATTACTAGCGCGTATGCGCGAATTAACAACCCCTACTACTACTCGGTTAGGCCCTGGACGAAGGGCTAAAAACTGATATGGTCTGTAGTTTATTCAGGGTGATTAGCTCGACAAGTCGATCGATCTCTTCTGTGTTTTGGTGTCCTTCTCTGTTCTCTTAATTGGTTACGTCGACTACTCGTCGAGACTGAACAGAAATGTTTCAAGCTGTTCTTGTAGATATAGCCATTGGTATACAGGAACTGACATGATCGTTTCAGCAGATAACTAGATCGACAATGTATCTGAGAGTGACAATTAAACAACGTTCGATGCAATGGATATATAAGAAGTTTAGCAAATCAAAATCCCACAACTATAGCTAGATACGTACAGGTGCCCATATGCTGAACTTAATTTTCTGGGCCATCACGTACATGCAGACTTCCATAATTCCAAAGTGATAATACAACTCTCATCACACACACACGTACGATAGAAAACCTACACAAAACTGCATGCCATCCTTTTCAGAACCCATTCGGCCGGCGCGCCTACACAGAATTCTACAACCAATTCAAAATGGCAAGAATGCATCTTCCCGTACGTAACGTCGCTACTCACTACGCGAAACCGGCCATCCCATGCTCGATCGAGCGCGCGACGCGGGACGCGGGACGGCAAATGCACGCACGAAAACATAAATGCAACCGGCATCCGCGCGCGCGCCATCCACCACCGCCAATCAGGGCGGAATTTCGCGTCGTCGCGCGCGCATCGATCCGCCATGGTCAGC